>NC_067425.1:38078462-38354016 GCF_009764475.1 Pristis pectinata | reverse complement strand
GGGATCGAAATACCTCCGTCCGTCCCGGAGCCCAACCCCACGGCGTCCCTGTTCCAAACAAATCGGGTCCGCACACCCCGACACCGGAACCCCTCCCTCCCCTACACCCCTCCCCGTCTCCCTCAGCCCCTCCCTCCGCTACACCTCTCCCCTTCTCGGTCACCCCCTCCCTCCAGTACACCCCTGCCCGTCTCCGTGGTGAGGGGTGGGGTGTCTCTGTTGGTAAAAAAGTGAAATCAAATCCTCAGAAAGAAGTAACATAGGATCAGAAGATGTAGAATCGTTGTGGGTAGAGTTAAGAAACTGCAAGGGTGAAAAGAGCCTGATGGGAATTATGTCCAGGATTCTGAATAGTGGCCAGGATGTGCGGTATAAATTAGAACAGGAGATAGAAAAGGCATGTAAAAACGGGAATGTTACGGTGACATTGGGCATTTTTATATGCAGTCAGATTAGCAAAATCGGGTTGGCGCTGGATCCCAAGAGAAGTAATTTGTGGAATGCCGACCAGATGGCGTTTTTAGAGCAGATTGTGGTCGACCCCCCGAGGGGAAAAGGCAATTCTGGATTTGATGTTGTGCAATGAAACACATTTGATTAGTAGTTTCAGGTAGAGGAACACTTAGGAAGCAGTGATCACAATATGATAGAATTCCCCCTGCTGTTTGAGAGAGAGAAGAAAGTCAGATGTACCAGTATTACAGTTCAGTAAAGGTAATTACAGAGGCATGAGAGAAGAGCTGGCCAAATTTGATTGGAAGGGGACCCCAGCAGGGATGACAGTAGAGTAGCAATGGCAGGAGTTTCTGGGAGTGATTTGGAACACTCAGGATCCAGGATCAGTTCATCCCAGAGAAGAAAAAGCATTCCAAAGGGAGGGAGACAAGGGAAGTCAAAGACAGCATAAAAGCAAAAGGGAGAGCATACAATATTGCAAACATTAGCGGGAAGCCAGAGGATTGGGAAGCTTTTAAAACCAACAGAAGGCAACTGAAAAAGCAATAAGCGGAGAAAAGATGAAATGTGAACGTAAGCAGGCTAATAACAGAGAACACCAGAAGTTTTTCAGCTATATAAAGAGTAAAAGAGAGGCAACAGTGGGTATCAGACCGCTGGAAAATAATGCTAGAAAGGTAGTAACGGGGAACAAAGAAATGGTGGACGAACTGAATAAGTACTTTGCTTCAGTCTTCGCAGTGGAAGCCACCAGCAACGTGCCAGTGATTCGAAAGAGTCAAGGCGAGAAGTGAGTGTAGTCACTAATACTAAGTAGCAGGCGCTAGGGAAGCTGAAAGGTCTGAAGGTGGATAAGTCACCTGGACCGGATGGACTACACCCCAGGGTCTGAAAGAGGTAGCTGAAAAGATTGTGGATGCATTAGTAATGATCTTTCAAAACTCTCAGGGTCAGGAATGGTTCTGGAGGGCTGGAAAATCGCAAAAGTCTCTCCACTCTTTAGGATGGGAGGGAGGCAACACGGAGATCTCTCCTCAAGAAGAGATCTTACCTGAAAAATCTGCGGGAATTCTTTGAGGAAGTAACAAGCAGGATAGACAACAGAGAGTCAGTGGATGTTTTTACTTGGATTTTCATAAGGTCTTTGACAAGCTGTAGCACATGCGGCTGCTAAACAAGATAGGACCCCATGGTATTGCGTGAAAGGTGCGACAATGGATAGAAGATTGGCTGACTGGCAGAAGGCAAAGAGTGGGAATAAAGGGAGCCTTTTCCGGTTGGCTGCCGGTGACCAGTGGGTTGGTGTTGGGTCCGCTAGTTTAATGATCTGAATGACGGAGTTGATGGCTTAGTGGTCATGTTTGCGATGATACAGAGATAGTTGAAGGTGCAGGTAGAGTTGAGGCGGCAGGGAGTCTGAAGAAGGACTTCGACAGGTTGGGAGAATGTACAAAGAATTGGCGGATGCAATACAGCGGAGGGAAGTCTACCATCATGCACGGTTGTAGAAGGAATAAAGGCGTCGACTATTTTCTAAACCGGGAACGAATTCAGAAATCGGAGGTGCAAAAGGATTGGGAGTCCGGGTGCAGGATTCCCTGAAGTTTAACTCGCAGGTTGAGTCGATAGAAAGCAAGGCAAATGCAATTTCAGCATTTATTTCGAGAGGTCTCAAATATAAAAGCAAGGATGTAATGCTGAGGTTTTATAAGGCGTTGGTCAGACCACATTTGTAGTATTGTGAGCAGCCCCGAATCAGAGGAAGGATGGGCTGGGACCAGAGACAGTCCAGAGGAGGTTCAGGAGAACGATTCCGAGGATGAAGGTTTAAAGCACGAGGAGCCTTTGATGTCTCTGGGCCTGTACTCGCTTGAATTCATATGGATGATGGGGAATCTCATGGAAACCTACCGAATATTGAAAGGCCTGTATATAGTGGACGTGCGGAGGGTGTTTCCATCAGTGGGAGAGTCTAGTACCAGAGGACACAGCCTCAGAACAGAAGGGACGTCCGTTTAGAACAGATATGAAGAGGAGCTTCTTCAGCCAGAGGGCGGTGAATCTGTGGGATTCGTTACTACGAACGGCTGGGGAGGCCAAGTGATTGTTTATGTTGAATGCCGAAGTTGACAGGTTCTTGATCAGTAAGGACGTCAAAGGTTAAGCGGAGAAGACAGGAGAACGGGGTTGAGAGGGATAAATGAATCAGCCACAATCGAATGAGGAAGCAGATTCGATAGGCTGAATGGCCTAAATCTGCTCCTATGTCTTATGCACTTCTGTACTGTCCACAACTCCATCGATCGTTGCATCGTCTGAGAAATTACTAACCCACCCATCCAGGACATTTCTACACATCACAGACAGCCGGTGTCCGGGTACGGATCCCTGCGAGACACCACTGGTCACTGACCTCCAGCCAGAATAAGTCCCATCGACCATCACCATCTGTCTCCGATGGACACTTAGTCTGAGGCCAAACGGCCGATTCACCGTGGATCCCTTCTGGATCAGCCTCCCATAAGGAACATTGTGAAACAACTCACTGAAATCCATGCAGACAACATCTACAGCTCTCCCTTCATCCATCACCCTCGTCACCTCCCCGAAAAACTCAGTCACGTTAGAGAGGCACGACTTGCCCAGCACAAAACTGTCCCTGATTAGTCCGTGGTTTTCCAAATGCTCATCAATCCCATCCTCGAGAATTATTCTCCAGTAATTTCCCCACCACTGACGTGAGACTCACCGGTCTATAGTTACCAGGATTATCCCTGTTTCCCTTCTTGGATAATTGAACAACATTAGCTACTCGCCAGTCCTCCCGGACCTCGCCTGTAGCCAGAGAGGACACGAAGATCTTGATGAAGACCCCAACAATCTCATCTCCTGACTTTCTCAACAGCCAGGTTGTATCCCACCTGGCCCTGGGGACTACTCCATCTTAATGTTCTTTAAAAGACCCAGAACCCACTTCCTTTATCTCGAAAGGCCGCAGCATATCAGCATGCTCGGCACCTATCTCCCCATCCTCCACGTCCTCCTCCTTGGGAAGCACTGATGCAATGTACTCATTGACGACCTCACTCACCTCTTCCGCCTCCAAGCACAAATTCAATCGTTTATGACTCTCTGACCACCCAAGGACACTAAAGCACAGGAACAGGCCCTTCGGCCCATCTAGTCCATACCGTCATGGTTCTCTGACGTCCCATCTACCTGCACCCGTACCATATCCCTCCAAACTCCTCCTATCCAAGTACCTATCCAAATTTCTCTAAAATGAAACAATTGAACCCCCATTCAACACTTCCGCTGGCAGCTCGTTCCACACCCGCGCCACCCTCTGAGTGAAATACTTCCCCCTCAGATTCCCATTAAATATTTCACCTTTCACCCTAAACCTATGACGTCTAGTTCTGGGCTCACCCAAGCAGAGGGGGAAAAGCCTGCATATATTCATCCCATCTATCCCCCTCAGTTTTGTATACCTGCATAATATTCGCTCTCATTCTCCTGCGTTGCCATGAATAAAGTCCTAACCTATTCAACCTACCCCTCTAACTCAGGTCCTCAAGTCCCAGCAACATCCGTGTAAATTTTCTCTACACTCTTTCAAGCTTATTGATATATTTCCTGCAGGTAGTTGATCAGACTGAACAAAATACTCCAAATTCAGCCTCGTCATTGTCCTGTACAACTTCAACATAACGTCACAACTCCTATACTCAGTGTTCTGATGAATGAAGGTCAATGTGGCAAAAGCTCTCTTCACGACCCTATCTGCCTGTGATGGCACTTGCATGGAATCTGTTCTGGGACCGCAACTTTTCGTAATTTTTATTAATGACTTGGATGAGGGAGTCGAACGGTGGGTTGGTAAGTTTGCAGACGACAAAAGGTTAGTGGCGTTGTGGATAGTGTGGAGGATTATCCAAGATTGCAGAGGGACATTGATAGGATGCAGAGCTGGGCTGAGAAGTGGCAGATGGAGTTCACTCCGGGAAGCTGAATTGGTACACTTCGGAAGGACAAACTCCAAGGCGGAGTACGAGGTAAATGGCAGGATGCTGGGTAATGTGAAGCAGCAGAGGTATCTCAGGGTTCATATCCACAGATCACTAAAAGTTGGTTCAGAAGTGGATAGGGTAGTTAAGAAAGCTTATGAGGACGTTAACATTCATAAATCGTGGCATCGACTTTAAGAGCCGCGAGGTAATGATGCAGCTCTACGAAAGTCTCGTTAGACCACACTTCGAGTACTGTGTCCAGTTCTGGTCGCCTCATTATAGGAAGCAGGTGGAAGCTTTGGAAAGGGTGCAGAGGAGATTTACCAGAATGCTCCTATCGAATATACAGAAAATAGAGGCTGCACACATGTTTGTTCATAATCTGTTCTGTGCCTAAGATGGCGCTGGCTCCTTCTCCTTCTTCATCGAAGGGAAAGCCCTGCTGCTGAAACTGACATGATTAATCATGCCAACTAGACTAAGAAGGGGCCATAAAAAGAGCTGTGAGCCTTTGTTCAGGGGCGACCAGTGGCTAGCTCTCTGACCGTCACAGCCTTTGTTTGCAAATAAAGTTTTAACTTCTTGAAGAATCTTCCGCGTCTCCTGGTTATTACTGAATCTCGGTTATCCACGACAAATTTGGTGTCACGAACAAGACTAAAAAGAGACCCATAAGAGAAGAGCGACAAATCAAGGACGCTTCCCGGTCCCTTGCGGTTCCCCACAAGACCAGCAGAGTGAAGGGTGAAGACCCAGAAAAAAGTGAGCGTTTTCACTGTGAATTCTGTTAGCTGTAGGAGGTCTCCGGGACACAGTAGTGTCAAACGATTGTCGAAGGGTCTCTCCGATCCAAAGAATCTGGTAAAAATTGAAGTTAAAGGAGATTCAGATGACTCATCAAGAAAACTGCGCAGTGGGGTGAGTAGAGATAGGACGATAGAAATTGATTAAAGTAAAAATTCCACGTGGTGTAGGTAAATCCCTGTGGCTGCCGCCTCGCGGGAGGCGAGGGTTTGAACGGGCAGGGCAGAAAAGGTCCCTGTGGATATCGCCTTAGGAAACATAAGGGTCTCAACGGACAAGGTTTAAAGGAAAGTTCTGCGGATACCGCCCTAGGTAGGGGTCTACACGGGCAGAACAAAAGAGGTAAGAGAAATTTGTTAAATTGAATAAAATTAAATAATACAAAATCCGGCAGATTGGCTAGTAAAATTATATGGTTAAGCGTAGAAATAGTATAAGAGAAATAATATAGTAGAAATAGTACAGTATAGTATAATAGTATAAGAGAAATAGTGTAGTAGAAATAATCAGATCAGTGAGTTGTGAATTTACGAGGAATACCCTGTAAGACAACATGATGAGGAAAGGAACTGCAGTCGAGATATAAAGCAAAAAGTTTCCAGTGTCCAAACAAAAGATATCGAAAGAATTTCGGAAAAATGGGAAAAGAGAACCAAAAATCTATTAACAAAATGGCCAAAAGAGGGAACTTTTGACTTAAGTCTGTGTGCGGAAATGTAGGGGTTAATCAAAAACTACAAACTAAAAGACAAATCTAAATAAAAGAAACCAGAAGAGGTAACAGGAGGAAGAGATACTAACACTCTTTAGGACGAAAGGAGAAACATTGAGGAAAACATATCAGGCAGTAGTAACTGGACAGGGCGCCAAAGAGTTAGGAAAACAACTCCCTACAGAAGAAGAGGAGGAAAGATCGATTTTATATCCATATTTAAGAGGAGCAGAAAAACCGCCTCCCTATACAGACGAAGGGAATCTCAAACAATGCCCGGTAGTGAGAGGAATGCTGGAGATAGAAGGGGAAGTGGAATGGTATAAAGATGAACAGGAAGGAAAGGCATTGAAGGGAACAGAAGAAGAAAGAAAGGGAGGCGTTGAAAATACAAAGGCAGACGTTGGAGGACGACAGGGAAGCTTTACAAGAGCAAAGAGTAGAAATGGAGGAAGAAGCTAGAAAACTGCAGGAAGCAGAAATGAAGAGGCAGTTTGAGAAATACCAATGGCACAAAAACAACGCCGAGTCAAAGGGGGAGAAAGAAATCTAGGGAGAGGACATAGAGAAGCGAAGGAGAGAAGTAGCCCCGAGAAGACTGACGTGGCCGAAAATACGAACAGAGACATAATCAGAGAGTGGCGAGGAGTCAGAGGATGAGGTAGAAAGCCAGGGATCAGGAAGAGACGGAGTGGGATTATACCCCTTACTGGTAAAGGGAGGAGGACAGGTACAGTACATTCCTTGGGGAACCCAGGACCTGGAGGGCTAAAAAACGCACTACCCAACATACATGAAGGAGCAGGAAATGGATTAGAGCCTTTGAGGACGAGACCACAGGACGATTATTGGCAATGGGTGACTTAAAGGCACTACTGCTGAAGATAGTGGAAACCTCAAAACTGATAGAACTGATGTTTTCGGCTGACTTAAACGATGTGGCAGACAATCCAATGATTGACGGTGACCGTTTTGACCTAGTGAGATAGAAGGTGTGGCAGGTCCTCAGAAAAAGTTACTCACCTAAAGTGGACGACAAAGCTCTAAGAAGGGACCCACTGGGATATTCTGCAAACACGGCAGCTTATCTAGAAAACCAGTTGAAAAGTGGGGACTGGAAACAGAGCAAGAGGTGGAGGGTAATCAGTTAATGACCACGATGTTTCAGACTGCTATTGTTGCTGCAATACACACCACCACCATCTCCCCCCCCCCCCAAGTCAAGGCCAGACTTGAGGAGGTGGTAGGTCTGACGTCAATGTCCTACCAAGAATTCAGGGACCACGTAGTCCATGCAGTAGAAAAGTACCGAAAAGACAGAAAAAGGCTGATTGAGCAGCAGGAGGAGATGCAAAGAAAGCTGACACAGATGCATCTCGAAGAGGTTAAAATGAAAGAAAAAGAAAGAGGAAAATATGTTACCAGTAACAACTGATCAGATTGTGACCACAGAAATGAACGAAGGGCCAACCTACAGAGAAACCTGATATACTGCCAGACAAGGGCCAGAAAGCTCCATGCCAATAATAAACGTCTTAGGGGGAGCGTTTCCGCAAACGACATATCAGGGGCAAAACAAATTTAGGCAACAACCCAGACAGGATTGGAGCTCCCAAGGAAGGGGACAGAGAGGTAATGGACAAAAAGGGCCAGTGAAAAAGCAGGTAGAAAGGGGGAAAGGACGATTGTGTTCGGAACATAATCAGCCAGGGCACATCAGGAGAGACTGCGGTACAAACCCTGGCCTGCCACGTTTCAGCAGGGATCAATGAGTAGAGAGGAACAATTTAATCAAGGACCAGTAGGTCCAACCGGAACTGTGAACCCCTATGGAAGGTATTAGGGGTGCCCAGAGAACCCGGGTGGGAAGGGACAGTACCCAATTATTCAGATCATTTTAGGAGGGCAATTAACACCAATGATGATAGACACTTGAGCCACGTATACTTGTGTACAACAGCAATACACCTTCCACCTTCCCATGTCAGGAAAATTTGTTAAAACTGTAGGGGTTCTCGGGAAAAGCACATTTAACACGATTTACAGCTCCAGTGAGTTTAACGATGGGAAATAATGAAATAGTCTTGCCGATTCTAGTGTCCAAAGGAACCCCAATAAATTTATTAGGCAGAGATGCACTGTTAAAACTGGGATTGAAATTGGAGTGAACCCCAGATGGGTTAAGTGTGGGAAGAATAAGCACTCAGCTGGTGATACAGGAAGCCAGAGGGGCGAATGTGCATGGGATGGGAGTCATAGAAGATCAGGTCTGGGAGACTTGGAGAAAATGGAGAGAGGGCGCTCTGGAAATATTACCCAAGGCTAAGCTGCTCAAGACTGAGTTGCATTGTGCAGTGATTTTTGATGAGACCCAGTGCAAGGAGATATAGAGACAATAGCACAATGAAGTTAATATCCAAAAGCATTTAAAAGGTGAGACAATAATAAAAGGATAGCAAGAAGCAGCCTTACAAATAAAAAGGAATGCATTTCTGGAGAAATGGTACAGGGTGCCAAGAGCTGCACCCCATGTAACGTTGTTAGTGAATGAGGGATATCAGTCCAAAGACTTAGGGCCCATGCGGAGGCAAGCGGGAACAATTATTGATCGGCAGACAGTGACACTAAGGATCTGGAAGTCTGGGGACAAAGACTATATTAAGATAGTAGTAGATATAGAAATAGTAGGAAGTCCCAAGTTGGTCAAAGTAGCCCCTCAACGGCATATGACATTGCCAGCAGAAGAAGAGGGCCAGCAGAAGGATAAAAGGCTGAAGGCACTGCCAGCCATTTTATGGTCACAACACGATACAGATGTAGGAAGCAAGCCCAGTAGAAATAAAATTAAAACACGGAGGGATTCTACCTAAAAGACGACAATATCACCTGAAACCGGAAGCAGAGGAAGGAATAGCGCTAACAATACAGAGATTGCTTGAGGTAGGAGTGCTTAAGAAGACGAGTAGCCCTTGTAATACTACACTGTTACCTGTCTTGAAAGCAGACAAGTCCAATTGGAGACTGGTACATGATCTACAAGCAATGAATGAGGTTGTGGAAGATTGGCCAGCTGTAGTCCCAAACCCACATACGCTGTTGACTAATATGTCATCAGAAGCAGTTTGTTTTTCGGTGATTGATTTGTGTTCGGCTTTTTTCAGCATTTCCCTGGCAAAGCAGTGTCAGTATTTGTTTGCTTTCACTTACAGAGGTAACCAGTGTACATACTAGGATGCCGCAGGGATTTAAGCATTCACCGCATATTTTTAACCAGGTATTGAAGGCAGACCTAGAGGGTGTACCACTGGAAAGTACAGTGAAACAGTATGTAGATGACTTGTTGGTTTGCTCCGAAAGCGAAGAACAGTGCGAGCGAGATACCTTGGCCCTATTGGAAAGATTGGCATATGGAGGTCATAAAGTATCCAGAAAGAAGCTGCAATTTTGTAAGCGGCAAGTGTAATATTTGGGTAGATTAATATCTAAGGGAGCAAAGTCGATAGCACCGGATCAAATTGCGGCGATAACAAAGGTTCCTAAACCTCAGACGGTAGGACAAATTATGACATTTTTGGGAATGGCAGAATACAGTTCAGACTGGATTGGAGAATATACTGAAATTGTGACGCCATTGATGAAAGTAATGAAGGAAGCTGGACATACAGACCTGAAGGGTGTTCTGCAGTGGAATGAGGAGACAGAAATAGCTTTCAACACTCTTAAGCAGAAATTGCAGTCAGCCGGAGCACTAGCTTTGCCTCATTATGAAAAAGTCTTTCATCTCTATGTGTCTAACAGACAGGAAGGTTATGCGGCAGCAGTTCTGAAAATGGAGACGGTCATAGGGAGAACAAACAGTCAATAGCATATTATAGTGCGCGACTGAGTGAGGTGGCCCAGGGATAACCGCCTTGTTACCAGGGACTGGTAGCATGGCACTGTGGTTATGAGAAAGAATCATCTGTGACCATGGGTTATCCTATGATTCTGTACACGCATCATAAGGTAGCAGAATTATTGGAAAAAGGAAAGTTTGTACTAACCCCAGATAGGATAGTTGCGTTTCCGATGTTATTGAAATTTCCAGATATAACTATATAAAAGTGTACCACAAGTAACATAGCCGATTATGTTCCACTGGGTTATGAAGGAGGGTCCATGAGAGTGTGAGGGAAACGATGATATTTGCTAAATTAAGAGCGGACTTACAGTCAGAACTGTTGGATGATGTAGATAAAAAGATATTGTTTGTGGCTGGCTCCTGTTCACAGGGACCACAATGGGAATCATGCAGGGTTCTCGGTGGTGCGACAGGATCAGTATCAGTTGAAAACAATTAGGTTGGAGGCTTGCCGCAACCCTGTTCAGCCCAGTTAGCGGAGATTAAGGCTCTGACAGCAGCATGTGAAATGATGGAGGGTGAGAAAGTTGATATTTATACGGTTTTCAGCATATGCTCATGGAATATGTCATTTCTTTGGAGCAGTATGGAAACAAAGAGGTTTCAAGAAAAGCAATGGAGACCCTATACAACATTGTCAGCAAATTCTAGATTTAATAACAGCGATGATGAAACCAAGAGCGTTGGCTATTATAAAGTGCCAGGCGCATAAGAAGGTAAATGACATGGTGACAAAGGGAAATCAGGCTGCAGATGAAGCAGTCAGGAAAGCCTCTGGATGTAGTTTGGTTGTTATTGCACCTCAGGTGAGTCTGAGTCCAGAACCCCTAATGGAGGACATAGTTGAAATACAAGGTAGGGCAAATTGAGCATAACAAACAACGTGGAGACAAAGAGGAGCCAAGTGGAACCAGGAAGGCTTATGGAGCACAGATGACGGTTTATTGATAGCACCCACCCCGTATTCGACTACCCTCATTTCAGAGGCACATGAGCCGGACCACTGTGCAAGGGGGGAAGTGATGAGAAAGATAAAAAAGGATGGTTTCTGGTCACCTTACTTACAGGCTTTGGTAGATCACATCTTGTCGCAATATGAGGTGTGTGCACAAAAGGAATTGCGACTCCTTTTCTTCCTTTTGCTTTCCTTTTTTTTCCTTTTCAATCTTTTTATTAGTTTTGTGGCGACTCACCGTTTAGTCGGGCGAACTGGCTCGACAGTCGGGTCGCGCGGCGTCGGAGCGACGAGGCCCAAGATGGCGGCGGGCCTCGTCTTTCCGAGCGACGGGGAGAACCCGCGCGCGGGCAAGTATTGATGACGTAAAACTTACGTCATTGCCGGTTGTTTTGGGCAGGAACAGTCTCCCTTAAAGGGCCCGCGCAAGGTGGGAAAATAAACCAGTTCTTGTTTGGCAATCCTCCGACTAGCGTGTTGTTTTATTCCGCGGTAGCAACCGCTACAGTTTTCAAATTAATACAGATTAATGTATCAATGTTTGTACATGTAATACAAAGAGATCAGGAGAACAATCATAACATGGATAATCATAAAGTATAGAGTATAAACATCTGTAGATCCAACGATCTCTTAGAGAATGAATATAATATAAATGAAAAAAATATTATGAAATATAAGAAAGAAATAAAAACCAAAACAATTAGAAAAAATATAAACAATATATCAAACCAAACTAAGCTAAAGAAAAAAAAATTAAAAATCAGAAGAAAACTGGATTAAAATTTCTCAATGGAAACAGAGCAATATTATGTCATCAACTCCGTTCCTCAAAATTGAAAGGTTATTACAGGGGGATCTATATCATATGAAAATATTGAATAAATGGACTCCAAGCTTCCTCAAATTTAAGCGAAGGATCAACAGTACCACTCTTATTTTTTTTCAAGTTTAAATATGATATAGTTTGAGAGAACCATTGAAAAGTAGTAGTGGGTATTAAATCTTTCCATTTAAGCAAAATGGATCGTTTGGCCATTAATGTAACAAAGGCAATCATACGGTTAGCGGAGACAGATAGATGGCCAGATTCTATCCTTGGTAAACCAAATATTGCAGTGATGGGATGAGGTTGTAAATCAGTCTTCTTTACATTTGAAATAATGTTAAAAATATCTTTCCAGCATTTTTCAAAAAGAGGACAGGATCAAAACATATGTGTCAAAGAAACCATATTTGATTTACATCTGTCACATATAGGATTTATATGTTGATAAAAACGAGGTAACTTATCTTTTGACCTATGGGTCCTGTGAAATACCTTAAACTGTATCAACGAGTGTCTGGCACACATTGAAGATATATTAACTAAATGAAGAATTTACTTTCAAGTCTCTGTAGCTATAGATGTCTAGAGTTCACTTTAGCATTCATTCTTAATTTTGTCCAGTGGTTCTGAACGAATTTTAATAATTAAATCATAAATTATTGCTATCAAGCCTTTCTGACAAGGATTAAAACCAAAAATATATTCCGTAATTTCAGTTTTGTAAGGTGTGGGAAAAGAGGGTATAGTACCTTTTAAAAAAAATCTGATTTGCAAATATTGAAAAAAATGTTATCAAGGCAAATTGTATTTGTTAGACAATTAGTCAAAAGATGAAAAACAGTTATCAATGAATAAATCACGAAAACATCCTTTTCCATATAGTAAAAGCTGAGTCAACTCTGGATGGATGAAAGAAAAAATTAGATTGAATGGGACTTTATAGAATAAATTTATTCAGAATTACGACTCCTATAGGTCATATACCCGTACCCGAAGGACCATTCAAAAATTTAGTGATTGACAATGTGGATATGATAAAGGCAGTAAGAGGAAAGAGTGCCAGGTGCAGTGCTGTTGGTGATTGATATATTTAGTAGGTGGGTAGAGGCAGTGCCCTCTAAAGACTTAGGAGCAGGAACCGTAGTGAATTTGTTGACAAACGAAGTAATCTCACGATTTGGAATACCTTCAGAGATCAGTTCCGACATTGGGTCAGACTTTATCCAAAAAATGGTTAAATTGGTATTGCAAGCTCTGAGGATAGAACAGAGATTTGGATGTGTATATCATCCCCAGTCAAAGGTTATGGTGGAAGGAATTGATGGGACTTTGAAAACTAAGCTGAATAAGATCTATGCAAGCACTAAGCTTAACTGGGTTGATGCCCTGTCATTAGCGTTTATAAGCTATCGCATGCAGACTAATCGTATAATGTGCTTGACACCACATGAGATGTTCACAGGCAGACCCATGCCAGTGCCCAAATGGAGAGGCCCATACAATGGACCTAGTTTGGAACAATTAGAATTGGAATTTAAACAGTGCATGTAACAATTAGCTATGATACACAGGTCTATATATAGGCAAGAAAAACAAAAGGAACCAAAGACAGATCGGGAAGAAGGACTTTTTAAACCCGGAGACCAGGTATATGTGAGGGTATTCCGAAGAAAGTGGAAGGAGCCAAGAAGGGAAGGGCCCTTTACGGTAACCAAGGTATCACCCACCGCAGTTCAAGAGGAAGGACGGTCCACCTGGTATCATCTTAATCACTGCACCAATGTTGTTCCACAAGTAGAGCCTCGTGTTGAGCCCGCGGTAAGTGAGAGTGAGGAAAGGGTTGTGGAAGACGAGCAAAAAAAGCAGCGAATCACTACCCCGCCGCAAGACTTTGACCAGCTAGTAGGTGAGATCTTCGGACACACTGATGATCCTGAGAACAATACTGATGAGCCTGTGGAGCATAACCTTTCTCCAGATAGTGGGGATGGGGATGAGTTGGCGACGACCGGTTCCACTCCCTGTGATAATGAGCTTGTCAACTCCTGTGCAGACTTGGAAACAATCAATTTGGCAGAGTTTGGAAGACCTGTCATGGTAAAACCAGGGCTTTGCGAGAGCTAAGAGGGAGGGCTAAAAGAAGTGCAACATCTACTTCCTCATCATCGTTGCATGCACGCACTAATTATTGGTACCGATGGGCAAATTATACCGCAGCAATGATGACCAGAACGAGCTGCTGCCTCTGTTCCAGGGCGAGGCCAATAGACCATATAATGCCTATGCCATATAATTCCTCCACCTGCACACAGTGGCGAAAACAACTTATGGCACAATGCGCGCAGCAGTGCCCGAGTGTAATCAGGACTTGTGTTGAAGATATCTGTGAGAGCCAGAGTGATACATGTTATGCTATTGCAGCCGCTTGCTTTATCCCCAAGTATAAAACTGGACACACCACCACAACAGACGTTACAACATAGCAAGAGAGAATGCACCCCTGACCGGTAAATTCGCATTGATAGTATAGGACAGCCAAGGGGTATCCCCAATGAATATAAGGCAAGGAACGAGATTGCGGCTGGATGGGAATCGTTAATCCCTGCTATTGGGGTCAGTAAAAACGCGGAATGGATAAATTATATTTATTATAATCAGCAACGATTTATCAATTACACTGATGACGCGCTCTCCGATTAGGGCAGCAATTATACGCAGCCAGCACAATGGCCTGGCAAAACAGACAAGCGTTAGACTGGTTACTGGCAGAAAAAGGAGACGTCTGCGTACTGTTTGGGGAACATTTTTGTACTTTTATACTAAATAACACCAGCCCAGAGGGATCCTTTGCTAAGGAAATGGATAAATTGAAACATTTAAGGGAAGAGATTAAACAGAATGCAGGGTTTGGACATCAGTTCTTTGATTGGTTGAAGAGTAAATTAGGTGGTTGGGGGGCCTGGTTAACTAAAACTGAAATGGTCATGAGTACTGTGCTGCTTCTTTTTACAATTGTGTTGTGCTATTTCTTTCCATGTTTAAGTCCCTTTTCGTGCGGGCCACGGCGAAACAGTTTATGATGCTTCAGGCACTGGCTGAGACGAACCCCCCCCCCCCCCCCGGTAAAGGAAGTCGTGACGACATACTTCTATGATCTGAGTCGGGGCGATGTGCCGAATGATTATCATAGCGCAATAGAAGACAACTATGCTTATTTTGAAAGTAGTCTGTGAGGGCCTCATGGTCCTTTCTCCCTGTCTCCGTTATGGAGGGACGGGCTTTTGGCCCTCTGGCTCAGGAAATATAGAGTGAATACATTGGGCCCGTGCGCGAAAAACTACATTATACCTGTTTTTGGGATGATTGGCTTTAGTATCTAGCTGTTGTCCCCTTTGAACTCTCTCTCTCTCTATGTGATACCCTTAGGTCTCAAAGGGGGGAATATAGAATATACAGTAAATAGAGGCTGCACACATGTTTATTCATAATCTGTTCTGTGCCTAAGATGGAGCTGGCTCCTTCTTCATCGAAGGGAAAGCCCGCGCGCGGGAAGGGTCAGATAACTCATGGGTGACCAAGCATGACGACCTAAGCGTGACCCTGTGCCTGCTACCGATGTTTGAATTGCAGAAATAATTACAGTATACTGTAATTAGGGTAGGAAAGGTATATTGTAATTAGAGCAGTGCCTGGTACTGATGTTGGTACTAAGGCATGTCGTAATTGCATGTAGTAATTAGAGTGGAAGATAACTGTAGCAAGGTACAATAATGGTGTGATTAGATTAGAGAAAGACTTAAGAAGACAATTGCGGAAGACTGCAGGGAGTTGAGAAAAGAGGATCTGTAACTAGATATCACTGCTGCTGAAACTGACATGATTGATTATGCCAACTAGACTAAGAAGGGGCCATAAAAAGAGCTGTAATCCTTTGTCAGGGGCATTCAATGACTAGTTCTCTGAATGTCACAGGTTTTATTTGCAAATAAAGGTTTAACTTCTTGAAGAATCTTCTGCGTCTCCTGGTCGATCTCGAATCTCGGTTTATTCCACAACAATGTCACCAACAATTTTTACTGGTCCAGCCACGTGGACCTTATGGCCAAGAAGAGACATCAACGTCTCTGCTTCCTGTGAAGGCTGAGGGAAAAATTCACCGTGCCCCCAATGACTCTCACCACTCCTTACAATTGCTTCATAGGAAGCATCCTATCAATGCATTGCAGCTTTCTATGGCAAATGCTCTGCCCCAGACCTCAGGAAATTACAAAGAACCGTGAACATAACCCAGTCCATCACGCAAACCAGCCTCCCCTCTATTGACTCTGTCTACACTTTTTCTTGCCGTGGGAAAGTGGGCAACATATCAGGGAGTCCTTCCACTCCGGTAATTCTCTCCTCTTCACCTGCTATCGAGCATACGATAGGAAACTATTTAGAATACGCATCGCCATCCTAAAGACAGATGTTTTGAGAGACTTGAACGGACCTGCCATACATGAAAGATTAACTCTTGATCTCTCAGTCTTTTTCCTCATGGTCTTTGCATTTTATATTCCTATCTGCAGTGCATTTTCTCTGTAACTGTAACAACATATTCTGTTTTTCTATGCGTGAACCACATATGTATGGAATGACCTGTCCAGAAGGCAGGCAAACAAAAATATTTCACACTACTTCCGTACATGTAACAATAATGCAGCATTTACCAATTGCCAATCATACATTCATTAACACTTACAGAAGCACATTCACGCACAGACACACTACTTATTTGGAAAATGTTGAAGTAACGATTGTCCAAAGTAGATTTCAATGCCAGAATACAGAGAAACTCTGAGGTGGTCAGATCCACGTTTACGCTGAGCGCTGGTGGTCTCATGTTGAAAACAAAATCTTGGATGCAGTTTATTTCCTGCAATTTCCACTAAATTAGGGAGAATGTGTTCCGAATTCGGTTCTTTGTGCTTTTGAGATCTGTATTAAACCTAGCCGTCGATGTTTCCGAGGTGTGAGTTAATGGAGAGCTAGTGAGCACCATGGTCAACCGTGAAGAACACTTGACGTGAGTTGAAACTAGGTCAGAGCTTTTTTTTTCTTCCAGAATAAGGCGAGATGAAGACTCTCAGTAGCAAAGATCATTAACAGAACAGCAGGCCATTCGGTCACTCGTGTTGAAGGCGTTCGAGACAATGCCACCAATTGCTTCCAGCAGTGCCTCTGTGGCCCTGAAGGTCACGGCTTCTCAAGGACACAGATAAGTGATATTTAAACATCACCGTTTTCTCCCGGCCCACACCGCACCACCCGCCCCCCACCAGTTTTTCAGGCCGAGAGTTACAATCTCGCAGGACCACCTTGAATTACAAAATAATCAGCTCCGCTTTTCCTTCTAGCTTTTAATCTAAATCCACATCGACTGTTCCTGGACCAATTTGATATATTTATTTATCAAAGAAATGTAACTTGAGAATCTATCCCCACCCCAAAGAAAGTAATGTTCGACGATGCACCTGCATCCAATGGTTACAGACTTTCATCACTTTAAGCACGATTTCCTTGAACACCTGGAGCAATTGATCCCCCACAACTATGTATTTGGATTTATTGTGAGACAGGAACGGCGCGGCAGTTCTAACGCACCCTACTACTTCGCTGGAGGTTGTGAACAGAGGTTGTTTGTGGAATTGGACCAAGTTTGGGCGTCAGAGGTTCTGATGGAGCTTCCCGCGGTTCTCTGGAGACCCGCAAATACAAAGAGGAGAACGATTATGCACAGTGGAGGCTGCTAGATAACCCTCCAGCTGATTGAAAGGATGAAGGCTGCAGACAAAACACAGATAAACAGGGAACATTGGTGGATGGTCAGGAATTAGGAGACAAGGAATGAAAATGATCAGCAAAAGTGACGTGGGTATTTTTGCGTTGCACAGCGGGTGTCGCTTATCACGTGAGCTTGTGTCGTTAAATGGATCAGGATAGGTATCTGGTAATAAACAATGTTCAGCGTTGTGCGGAGAGGGCTGGATCGTGTGATGATCTCTCTTGTTCTTACAATGCCTCGTTCCGTGCTGTACCATCCTGTGAACCCGTGTTCCTGTTCTGATGTTGGACACAACCGGCTGCAGCCGAGTGTCTGGCGTGCGGACATTGAGCCGCCCCGAAACCGGCAGCGTTTCCGGTGAACACACAGAGTGGGGACAGGGCGGATCGGGTAAGATTCTGTGGTTTTCCTTGGCCTGGGACCCATTCAAGCCCTCCCAGTTTCCGATCCCCTCAACGGACCGCTTCCAACTTCCAGCTCTCAGCCTCTCCACGGGGAAGGTCGCCAAAATCCCGGGCCACACAACCAGCCAGCCGCCTCTACTTCTTGACGGCCGCCTGTAATATGCTCGAAACGCGGCAACGGCTCAGGCCTCACAGCGGGGCCAGTTGTCCAACTGCTGCCACTGTCGAGCAGCCCACCGCTCTTTGGGTAACTATAGAAAGCAGGCCACCATGGCTGAGCTTGAACCTAAACACAACCACGCTGTGTCTCCTGCTGTGTAAACAGACTGTATGTCCTCGCCGATGTGAAATAGTTGCATCGACCCCTCTTTCCGGGGAGGGATCATTTAAAGAGGCGAGGAGCTTCCGCGTCACCGTTCAGTTAACCTGGGAAAGGCAGGCTCTATAGCGGGGGTGTAACACGTCCTTGTGTTCATACAACTCAGTGAACCGGCCAGAACATTCCGGATACATCCGAGGAGGGGTATCAACTATATTGTTGAAACAGTTAGAGCTCCGCCTTCAATGTGGCTGATCGGAGCGTAACTGAACAAAAGGATATTAAGGGACGTCACCAAGGTGGAACAAATGACAACGAGTCGGAGAGGTCTGCGGTGTTGGGGATGGTGTTGAGTTCCGTGTGTTCGGCCTTGCTTCATCACGATATGGTCACCTGTCACGGGGTGATATGTTTTCCAATGATCAAGGGGAAGTACTGCAGAGGCGCTTATTATGCCAGAGATTTCCCTGATAGATCAGCCTCCTGCCCCTGTTTTCTCCTAGGGTCGGTTGGTCATTATTTTCACCTACATACAAGCTCCAGTAGACAGGAAATTGTTCACCAACCATTTCGCCACCACGAGCACCCACGGTAGAAGGAATTCAGTAGTGGCAATTGGACCTAGGCTCGGTCTAACGTTATTCTCATCCATACAGAAGAGACATTACGACATCGTCTGATCCTGACAGCACCACACTCCCCATCATCGGTCCACCAACCGGACACAAGTGACGAGAAAACAGACACTGGGCAGCGTAGGCTAGGGCAGTGGCAAGGGGGCACACGGGGGTGATGGTCAGGAATGAAAGTGGGAGATACATTTCAACAATAGCCTTCAATATGATGTCAGTGATAACGACCAGGAGATCGGCCGCTGCCATTGCCACCAGGTAGCGAGTGATACATTTGGAGAGACCGCATTTCCCTCGGGACAGGATCACAATCGCCACCAAGTTCGCTGCAAAAGAGAGAAGGAAAAGTAAAGGACGTTCTCCTGACATCAGCAAATGCATCCCCTGCTGAAATAATTTCTGGGTGACATGAAGAACTGATATTAGAATATAAATAGATTCACAATATTTATTCGTGTGAAGCTAAGCATAAGCAATCACGTGTTCTGCACAGCTCCAGAACAAGGTTGGATTCTTTCCTCGGGTTCTGACTGTGCAGTGGTTACACATTTTCATCATCAGCGGCGGGGTCCCCGGCCACCCAGGGTTCCAGTGTGTTAACTTGTTGCTGTAACTAACTCCATAGTACAGGGTAGGGTCAAGAGGAGCAGCAGGGAGGGGATGAGTCTGTGAGGTGGAGAAAGCCAGAAGGTTGTGGTGAACTGGAGGGGGGAGTGGCTGATGGGCTGCTTCATTGGGTATGACCCGGACTCGACGGACAGAGTGGGCTCATTCTATACGGTAAAAAATACTGAACGTGAAATGCATTTGGAGAAAAACTGAAGGTGGCACAAAGAACACGACCCACAGACAAACAATCAAAGTCTATGTAGCGCAGGGATTGTGAATGAAACACTAATTACACCGAAAATAAGTTCACCGTATGGTTCTATTTGAAATCCCGCTGGCTCTTCAAATCCTTCAGTGGTTTAACGAAACACTGGATGCTGTTCACTGGCAACTTCACTGCGCCGTTCATCTGCTCTTGGTAACAGCCTTGGGACTGCAATAAATTCCCGTGATTGTGCGCGTGCTCAGAAGCTGAGTATGAACGTTCAATGCGCCAAAGGCTGAGGCTCGGAGACAGGAAGACAAACAACATATCCAACTGCTGCGCTTCATGACGATGTCAAACTGCCGGTTACACTGAAGAGCAAAATGATGGATTTCCCGCTGGCCAACATTTCAGGATCCTTGATATTTTCTCACACTAGCGAACAAGAGTAGCGGGCGGAATCGATAAACTGCGCATCAGATAACGCCACGTTGAAGTTTTAATCGACAAAAGTGCTGGGACTGCAATGGGCATTGCCAAGTGGTCTTGGTAAAGCAAATTCTTCCAGAAGACTGCAAGAAGCCAATTCATTCAAGACAGTGTGCCGGATCAATATTTGGTTCGAAATAGGCAGGGTGAAGGTGCAGTGGCGACTGGGCAGGGTAAAGTTGCAGTAGGGATCGGGCAGGGTGAAGTTGCACTGCAGACACGGCAGTATGAAGGAGCACTGGGGACTGGCAAGTGTGAAGGTGTAGTTGGGGCCAGGCAGGGTGAAGGTGCAGTGGGGACTGGGTAGGGTGAAGGTGCAGTGGGGACCGGGCAGTGTGAAACTCCACTGAGGACCGTGCAGGGTGAAGGTGCAGTGGGGACCGGGCAGGGTGAAGATTCAGTGGGGACCTGGTAGGGTGTACTGGTCACCACCTCAAAGAACCCCATCAGGATTGTGAGGCAATATCTTCCCTTCACAAAGTCATGCTGGCTGTCCCTAATTAGTCCATGATTCTCGAAACGCTCATAGATCCTATCTCTAAAAATCCTTTCTAACAGCTTACCCACCACAGAGGCAAGGCTCATCGGCCTGTAATTCCCTGGACTATCACTACTACCTTTCTTGAATAAGACGACAACATCCGCCACTCTCCAATCCTTCGGTACCATCCCCGTGGACAACGAGGACTCAAAGATCCTAACCAACGGTCAGCAATCTTCTCCCTCGCCTCACGAAAAAGGCTGGGGAATATTCCGTCAGGCCCCGGGGACTTAACTGTCCTAATATTTTCTAACAGCTCCAATGCATCCTCTCACTTGAACATTACCCTTACCAACATTGTCCTCAGAGTCATCAAGACCCTTCTCCTTGGTGAATACTGAAGAGAAGTATTCATTGAGAACCTCACCCACTTCCACAGCTTCTAGGCACATCTTCCTACCCTTGTCCTTAATCGGACGTACCTTTACTCTTGCCATCCTTATGCTCTTCACGTACCGGAAGAAAGCCTTGGGATTCTCCATAACCCTACTCACCAAAGCCTTTTCTGTTCTCTTCTTGCTCTCATCAGTTCCTTCCTTGCTACTCTATTTTCCTCACGAGTCCTATCTAATCCTTTCAGTTTACACCTTATGTATGCTGCCTTCTTCTGTCGTCTCGAAATCAATTTCCCTTTCCGTCCGTTTAAATAACACAGTGCCACGAGGTCGATTCGAACAAATACCTTTATTAGCAGTGCACCGCTAGGAGAATTCTCTTCACCACTCGCTAAGAGTCGCTTCCCGAGTTCTCCCCGAACAAAGGGCAGACAGACATTTATACAAGAATTGTCACGCACAAGGCATGCAAACGGCGCCGCTAGTTTCGGTCAAGCTATAGAGATCCCGAGACAGCAATCACACCTTTTGTCTTACTATAACTGAGTTATAATCAAGGCTTACAAAGGCAGGTATAACCCTTCATTGTTCAGACCAAGTCTTCACCTCGATGTTAATTACACTCAGTATCGCCACCGTCTGACATATCGGAATGGTTCGTTACCCGAAACAAAGGCAGTTAACATACTTAATATTCCAACCTAACTAGTGGGTCAGCAGCTTGCTAGTCCTTGCTAAAGAAATATAAATGCATATATATATATTTTGTTTGCCAGTTATAGGTATGGTTGCAATTCTTAACCCTTCACTTCCTCATTCCCTCCTTTGTATCATTTCATGATAAACTAGAGCGGTGCTGAGAACGGGGCCAATAGTTACTCATAAGGACCTTGCAACAGTTGACAGGCCAGCACCACACAGCATACTATTATAATAACGATAAGTCCCACAGCTCCAGGCAGCAGGTATGATGCCCACGACCCTCCTAGCAGCCACCCCAACCAACTTGTCCCTCCTGTGAATCCCTGTCTAAAGCTATCTACTTGCGTCTGACTGTCCTGAAAGGCATGGGAGATGTTGCATAACTCGTCTCTCACGTTGGTGATACATTTGTCCCCAACTGTAGCACATACTCCTCCTTGCTGAGCCAACTGGTAGTCCACAGCATACCGGGTCTGCTGGGCATAAAGACGAAGCTCTGCCAGTTCCCGGTTCACTGCCTTCAGGTCCTCCTTAATACTGTTTCCCGGTGCAGCCAGTCCACAAATAAGGTAGTTCCGGTTTTTTGCGGCTATAGTTCCTGCCGAACCCCCCAGAGAGAGAGAGTACTCAGGAATCCATAGCCTAACGATGCTAAGGAAGATCCCAATGACATAGGATCCTTCAAATCCTCACAAAACTCCTCACTAACCGACCGCACCACAAGTCTTCGTCGGACGTGAGCCTTCTGGGGGCAGGAGACCGTAACCGACCCGATAGTTCCGATTGCAAAACAGGCTGGCAGAGTGGGGGTGGCTGTGGTGTTAGTGCCATCAAAGAGGAACACATACCCTTCCTTAGCCCGTTAGGAGGTTACATTACCCGATTGCCGTGGCCTGGGCATTTGAGAATACCAAGAGATCCCAGCAACATTTCTCCCATGCTCCCTCAGCTAATTCTCCCTGGTTAGCCATTCTAAAGAGACATGAGACAATCTCACATGGGTCCCGTTCCCTTCTCCACAAACCCATCGCTCTCCTGCAAGTAATGTAGCATACCTGGTGGCAGAGCACTCACAGCTAAACCATCCCCCTTTAAACCCGCAATTCCTCTCTGTACAGGCAGTGGCGGCACATGCTATCGTATGCTGTACAATTGGTAGCCCACAACCCCACCCTATGCCGGTGAAACAGTGGGAGAAAGACTGGTGGTGTGCTGTACTACTAGGTCCTGTTACTGTTCCTTGCAAGCATTTACCCGGCAGCACCCTCCTGTAAGTTTCCATCTGTCCAACACACTTTGTTTTTGAAAATTCATACTTTAAGAGGGCCCTGGGGCTCCAGTTTGGTGTGGCTATAAAATAGCCTTCCACAGACTCTGCCAATGGGTAACAAACGGCGCGATTTCCTTGTAGCTGCATATGTGTTTTGTAAAACAAATTATCCTCTAACGCCCAGACAAGAGTACTGGTAAAGGTGAGGAGTCCGTATTTAAAAAGTATTAGCTTTCCTCCGGTGGCCATCGTTTTTAGTCTCTCAGATGAATCCAACGTTCCTGGCCTTTTACTTTCACAGCTGTCGGTGTTTGGAGAAGTATCTGGAAGGGGCCTTTCCACCAAGGTCCCAGTTTAGGGCTCTCCCAATCCCGTATCAGTACCGAGTCTCCGATTTCCATGTCAGGCAATTCCGTGTTCTGCTCTTTAGGTGGTTTAAAGGCACTCTTCACATGCGAATTAAGAAACTTTAAAGAGGACGTAAGTTGTCTGAAATACCTTTGTAGTTCATTCCCCATGATATTAAGGTCAACCCATGGGGGGGGAGGGGGGTTCGGTGGCGGCGTCCCGTGGGGTTCTTGCCGGACGCCCATAGACGGTTTCAGCAGCCGATACCCCAGTGGCTGAGTGGGGTGTGATTCTCATATGGGATAATGCTAAGATGAGAACCTTCAACCAGTTTAGACCTGTCTCTGACACTAATTTGGTTAGTTTATTCGTAAGGGTGCTGTTAGCTCTCTCTACTACACCTGCTGACTGAGGGTGGTAGGTGCAGTGGAACTGCTGTTCGATATGCAGTGACTCGCACAATTCCTTATTTATTTTACCCTATGAAGTGGGCCCATTTCAGAACTTATCCGTCGGGGTACCCCAAACCTTGGTTTAACCTCTGTGAGCAATAACTTTACCACTGTTGAGGCCTTATTGTTGGTGGTTGGAAAAGTCTCAATCCATCTACTAAATACATCAACAATAATAAGACCGTACTTGTAACAATGTACACGCGGTAATTCAATAAATTCGAGTTGTATGCATTCAAAAGGACCACCTGGCAAGGGGGTTTTTCCTGGGGTGCAATTCACCCCTTTCCCAGCATTTTTTTTTGTTGGCATATGAAACACGACCGTATTTTGCCTTGTGTTGCTTCCTACAATCTGGGATGCCACCAGGTACGTAGTAAAATGTTACTCATTCCCTCCTTGCCAAGGTGGCTGTCAGAATGTAGGCAGTCAATAAGCATTGGTAACAAAGAATCAGGTATACATACTTGACCGACTGGAGTAACCCAGAGGCCGTGTAGCGCAGAGTGCGTACACCCGTGCGCCTTCCACATTTGTTTTTGTGAGTCAGGGGCATCCCCCTGTAAGTGCTGCACAGTGACCATGTCTGGCGTGCCCGGCGTTGCTATCTTTGGCTTGTAAACAACTGCTTGTTTTTCCATAGTGGAAACGGTTTTAGACCCCTGGCGTGCTGCCAATTTCTCTTCTGTATCTGCCCTTTTATTGCCGTGGGTTATTAGGGAGGCATCTGATGGTGAGCGGAGCATTTAATGATGGCCAATTTGTTTGGGAGGAGGATGGCTTGGAGGAGGTTATTTACATAAACCGCATCCTGAATGGGGCTACCTGTGGAGGTCAGAAATCCCCTGTGTGCCCAGAGTTGACCGAAATCATTGGCAACTCCAAAAGCATAGCAGGAGTCAGTGAAGACATTAGCTACTTTGTCCTTGGCTAAAATGGAAGCTCGGGTCAGGGCAAAGAGTTCCGCTTTTTGGGCAGAGACTGGGGGCTGCGGAGACGCAGATGCCACACTCTGAGAGTCGTTAACCACGGCATAGCCGCTAAGGCGGATGCCCTGTTCAGAAATGTAGGAACTACTGTCGACGTCCAGGTTTAAGTCGGCTGACTGGATGGCCTTATCTGAAAGGTCCGGGAGGGGTGCAGTTAAAAAGTGGCTACGCATTAGACAGTCATGAGGTAGGTCCGCAAGATCCTCAGGTGGGGGCTCTAGGAAGGTGGCAGGATTAATGTTCGTACAGTTCGCAAAAGTGTGGAGTGGGTTATTCAGGAGTGCTACCTCGTCTCTGTTTAAGCGGGCCTGGGTAAGGTGTTGCGTCTGGTGAGATGTTAAGAGTGCCGTTACGGTATGGGAGGAATAAACCATCACTGCCTGTTGCAGGGTTATATTGGAGGCTGCTGTTACTGGGGAATAAATGGCTGGAAGCATCTGTGAGCATGGTGGAAGTCCCCTTGCAACTGGGTCCAGCCGACTGGTGTAGTATGCCACCGGTCTTTTCCTATCCCCATGGGTTTGAGTAAGGACGGCTGTAGCGCAGTCCTCCAGGACATCCACGAAGAGCTGAAATGGGCGATCATACAAAGGGCGTCCCAGGGCCGGGGCTCTGGCTAGGGCCTGTTTGAGGCTATCAAAGGCCTCCCTTTGTTCCTTGGTAAGTTCAAAGGGTCCCACGGACTGGCTTGAAGCCAAGGGTGTGAGGTGCTTAGTAAGGAGCGCCACGTTATGTAGCCACTGTCTGCAGAAATTTACTAACACTAAGAAGGCGCGCATACCCTTTGGGGTAGTGGGCGTTGGGGTGGCAATGATGGGCGAAATACGTTCAGGAGTGAGCCGCCGCTCGGTCGCAATTAAGAGGGTGCCCAGAAATTTCACCTGGTGCTTGGTTCGTTTTACTTTCTGTGGAGGTATTACGTATCCCCAAGAGTGGAGGGCGTTGAGTAGTCTATTCGTGTCCGCGATGTTGGCGGGCTCCGAGGGGCTTGCTAGTAAAAGATCATCTACATACTGGACAACGGTGGGTTTATCAGAAAGGTGCAACCCTTGGAGTTGATTAAGTAAACCTTGGGAAAAAATAGTCGGGTTGTGTAGAAAACCTTGCGGGAGGCGCGTCCAAGTGTATTGCTGAGCTTGGAATGTGAAAGCAAACAGGTACTGCGAGTCGGTAGAGGGAGGAATTGCGAAAAATGCATGCTGCAAATCCACAATGGTAAAAATGCAAGAGTGGGCAGGGATACTGCTGAGAATGGTAGCTGGATTCGGGACCACGGGATGTAGTGGCTTTACCACCTCGTTGACCTTATGTTGGTCTTGTACAAGGCGTCACTCTGTTCGTCCGGGTTTGGGGACGGGTAAAATGGGGGTGTTACAAGGTGATTGGCAACGAACCAGCATGCCCTGATTGCAGAACGAATCTTATTAACTGAGTTATTCCTTCGACTGCCTCTCTCCGAAGGGGATACTGTGGGACGGAAGGCAGTTGTGCTCCCGGGCTTACACGGATCTGGACTGGGGTCACTGGGGTGTATCCTACCTCGGACTTCGATGCGGCTCATATATCGGGGGTGGGTTCATCCGAAGGGAGTCGATGGGGCCGGTGATGGTGTAAATAGCCCGTCACCGAGAAAGGGACGAGGTAATAAGTCAGGGTCCCCCCGGCAGAGCCTGAGGAACCCCGAAAAGGCCGTTGTCTGCCTATACCTCAAGCCGGTGGGCTAGTAATCCCAGTTCCTTTCGTCTATGTCCCTCTTTAACTGACAGGGTAATGTGAGGGGACAACAAGCCTGACTGATTCCACAATTAATTAGGCACTTGGACTAGAAATTCTGCCCCCTGCTTTCCCACTACTTCCCCTAAAATAGTGACGGTCACCATACTACCCAGGAGAGGAGCATACAACCCTTCTAGTTCCCTTGAGGCCCCAGTGGTGTCACATGCGGGTCAGTGGTTTCCAGGGGTGGGTCAATATCGCTGCTCGTGAGGTTCACCGTCCACCACTGAGGAGGCTGGTGAATCCAGAGGATCCTATGGTTTTTAGGACCAGTAATGGTAATACCGTCATCCAGGCACTGTATTTTGAGTTGGAAGGAGCAGAGCAGGTCACTCCCGGCTGGGTTAACACCCAGTCTTGTGGTTACAGTAAACTGGATCAGGCATTCCAGATCTTCAAATTTAACGTAAGAGTTCAGTTAAGGGGTAGTATTTTTCCTGTTCCTCCAGTCCGCTCAATGGAACTGAAGCAGTGGACAGTTTAAAATCATGCTGAGTAATACAAGAGTTCAAGGGTCAAAGTATTTGCTCCCGTGTCTATCATAAAGGGAATCGGCTTTCCTTCAACTAAGTAATTGACGATGGGTTCATCGTCCGGGTTATCGGTGAGGGCAGGGTACTTTGAGAGGCTACTCTCCAATCTAGTCAGGCAGAAAACAGGTTGTTGGTTGAAAAACGTTGTCGTTTACCAGGGGGTCTGGTCTTCCGATGACGGTAGTGGGGGCAGTCCCTCCGCCAATGGTCAGGTGCCCCACAAAGTTAGCATCCCGTCGGCCTGGCGCTCGCCGGTGTGGGTTGTTGGGGTCCCCTGGGTCCTAGGTAATTAAGAGAGTGTTGTGGTGGTGGCCTACAAGGGGGGCCGTACACTGGGGCTCTTAAGTCATTGGGGTACAGTGTGTATCCTTAACCGGACCAGTCAACCCCTTCTGGAACGCAATATTGCCGCTCCATTTGATAGCCCGTATTGTCGGAGTAGGAAGGTTGGGGCCGAGGGGGTCTCTGCAACATTTACTGTTTTGCCTTTGCGGCTTTCGACTCGCTCCCGTTACTCCAGAAGTGGACTAGCGCCCTCCTCATGGCTTGTCGTGTGTGGTCAGTTCAGTTCATGTCATTAGTGCGGATAGCTGAGGCCACTCCCGCAGGGATGCATTGTAATAGGAGGGCGTTAAACTGTGGGGAGGCATTGACTCTGTTGTAGGCATAGTCCCCCGCATAGGTACCGTAAAGTGAACAGAAACGGTCCCATAAGTCTGGGCTGTCCTCACCTTGTTTCGGTCGGCATTCTAAAACTTTAGTTATGTCAATAGGCTGTTGGAGGGTTTTACGAAGGGCAGTTCTAATAGTGGCCACCTGGTTCTGAGGCCGGACGGCCGCCTCAAAGGCTGTCCAGTCAGCATAGTTCTCCAGGTGTTCTTTCCACTGTGCCACTTCATTAGTCGTAAGAGTCATGCAACAAAGACTGAAAAGGTCTTGGGGGCGGCCTGATACATCTGGATTGTTCCAATCACATAATCTATGAAATGCTCCGGGTTGGTTTTACAGTTGGGCGCCTGACTCATGATTAAGCACGTCTCCTGAGGCTTCGAAGGGGTGTAAATTTGGATTGTAGGATTAGCGCTGGCTTGGGCTGGATCAGGATTGGAAACACTCCTGTTGGGGAATTGTTTCTTAACCTTGGCTCCCTTAATCCCGTTCAGCATGGTTGGTAGGCTGGGAACTGTAGGGTCCCCATAATCAGTGGTAGAATCAGAGTCGGTGTCCGTCTGAGAATCGATTGAAATATCGTCCCTTGCCAAAAAGCTTCGAGGTTTGTCTGTGCCTTACAGCTACCTGTCTGTGGGCTTTCCCTTCGACTCAGCCGCATCCTGGTTCGGGACGCAATAGGGCCATGGACTTGTCCTGTGGACGGGACTTGGTTAGCAGTCGCTGGTGGTAAGGGCGGGACGTCTGGCGGGCTAGCCGGATTATATGGGGGCGGCAATGTAACCTGGGGGTAGGTAGGGGCTGTGGGTCGGACCATCCAATCCTCCTCCTCTTCGTCCGTATCATTACTTTGGAAAAACAGGGGCACGCCAGACATGTCGGGAGGTACCTCCATTTTATCCTTACTACTTTTATTTTTATTTCTGCTCTTCTCCTTATACACCTCATTTACCTCTCCTCTCTCCCTTCTGCTCTTTTCAGCATCGTGGTTTCCGCACTGAGGCTTCAGGACTTCCCAACTCTTAGGATTTCCTTGTTCATCACACACACTAATTCCCCTTCTGCGCTCATTATGTTCCCAGCTAGCCTGCTTAGATTTATTTGTTAGGTTTTCGGCCGTTTCTCTCCAAGTGGACATTAATAATTTCCATATTTCCCCTGTATTCCGCTCCCAAATTGCCTTTTCTGCCTTTAGGCACTTATCTACGTCCCAAGTTCCCCCCAATAGCCATATTTCGTTTCCCAATTTCTTATTGAGGCATGCTGATAATTTACGGAAGTTACACTCGTTCTTCGAATCAACTTTACATAACTTAGATAATGGGGTATTGGATCCAGACTTATCGAGAGTTTGTCCCATTTTTGTATTCTACCCGATCGGACTGCACGAATCGCTGCGATTACCGATAAGATCGGTCTCTTTCCTTCACCCACTTCAGGTTCCTGACATTCACGTGGGGAATTTCCCCTCTTAAGAACCGGTCTCAGGCAGGGCGGTAGTACCGGAGAACCGATCTTAGAACTTAGAGCTCAAAACCTTGAAATTCACAACTTAAAATCCCAAACCCAAAACTGGGGACTCGAACCCCGAACAGAACTTAACTTAACTGGGGATTCGAACCCCTCCTTACGTGTGGAACTCGGACAGGTTCGCGAGGAGTCCGTCAGAGGATTATCGGTAAGCGAAGGGATCGATCAGGTGTCCGACTGCCTGAGAGGGAACAAGGTGAATCGTACCCTGTGGGCCCGTCCGTCTCAGGTGGCCGTTATCCCCGTCGGTCGCTCACGCCGCTTCCGAAACCTCGTCTTGGACTCCTGGCTGGCTCGCCAAATTGTCGTCCCGAAATCAATTTCCCTTTCCGTCCGCTGTAAGTAACACAGTGCCACGAGGTCGATTCGAACAAATGCCTTTATTAGCAGTGCACCGCTAGGAGAATTCTCTTCAGCACTCGCTAAGAGTCGCTTCCCAAGTTCTCCCCGAACAAAGGGCAGACAGACATTTATACAGGAATTGTCACGCACATCTCATGCAAACGACGCCGCGAGTTTCGGTCAAGCTATAGAGATCCCGAGACAGCTATAGCACCTTTTGTCTTAGTATAATTGAGTTATAATCAAGGCTTTCAAAGGCAGGTGTCACATTTCATTGTTCAGAGCAAGTCTTCACCTCGATGTTAATTACACTCAGTATCGCCACCGTCTGACCTATCGGAATGGTTCGTTGCCCGAAACAAAGGCAATTAACATACTTAACATTCCAACCTAACTAGTGGGTCAGCAGCTTGCTAGTCCTTGCTAAAGAAATATAACTGCATATATATATTGTTTGCCAGTTATAGTTATGGTTGCAATTCTTAACCTTTCACTTCCTCATTTCTTCCTAAGCAGTTGTTCCACCTGTTTTGACACCCATGGTTCCTTCACCCTGCCATTCCTTCTCCGCCTCACTGGACATCCCTGATCCCTAAACATCGACCACATCTCTATTTTACATTGCCCTTCAAAAATGTCATCCCAATTTAGACTCTCACTTCTCGCCTTACAGCCTCATAATTCGCTTTCCCCCAATTAAATATCTTCCCTTCTTCTTTTCTCCTATCCCTGTCCATGACAATGCTAAAGGTTATGGAGCAGTGGTCGCTGTACCCAAATGCTCACCCACCAAGAGATCTGTCACCTGACCCGGTTCATTACATAAAACTAGTACCAACATGTTATTCCCTCTCGTCGGCCTGTCAACATACTGTGAGAGGAATCTGTGCTGGACACACTTAACAAACTCCGACCCGTCTAAACCTTTGGTACTAAGCAGATGACAAACAATATTTGGGAATTTGAAGCCTCCCATGATAATAACCCTGTTATTCTTGCATCTTTCCAAAATCTGCCACCCAGTCTGCTCCTCAGTATCCTTGCAGCTACCGGGGCGGGGGGGGGGGTGGTGGGTGTCCATAGGATACTCCCAGTAGAGTTAATGGTCCTTTCTTGTTCCTAACTTCTACCCATATTGACTCTAGAGAGGATATTTCTAATTATCCACCCTTTATGCAGCTGTAGTAGTGTCCCTGACCAGTATCGCCACCCCTCCTCCTCCTCTTTTCACCTTCCCTATCCCTTTTAAAACACGGATATCCAGGAATATTCAATATACATTCCAGCCCTGGTGTCAGCTATGTCTCTGTAATAGCCACAATATCGTAGTCCCATAAACTTATCCAAGCTCTCAGGTCATCACTGTTTTTTTCCCTGATACTTCTTTCATTTATGTAAACCCACTTTAGCCCATCCACCTTTCTCCTTTTATACCCTGTATTCTGCTTCTCCTTCATCAAAGCCTCTCTACATGTTAGATATGACTTTTACCCATCGCCTTCTTCCTCTGACCTACTCCTCCGGTTCCCATCCCCCTCGCAATCTAGTTTAAACCCTTCCGATCCACCCTAGCAAACCTGGCTGGAAGGATATTTGACCCCTCGGGTTCAGGTGTAACCGTCCTCTCAGTACAGGTCCCACATTCCCCAGAAGAGATCCCAATGATCCAAAAGTCTAAAACCGTCCCTCCTGCACCAAATTCTCAGCCACGCATTAATTTGTCATTTCCTCCTATTTCTACCTTCACTATGGAGTGGCACTGGCAGCAATCCCGAGATCGTTACCCTTGAAGTCCTGATATCCAGCCTTCTGCCTAGTTCCCTAAACTCACTTTTCAGGACCTTATCCCTCTTTCCACCTATGTCGTTGGTACCAACATGAACCACGACTTCTGACTATTCCCCCTCCCGCTCAAGAATCTAGTGGACCCGATCAAAGACATTCCGGACCCTGGCACATGGGAGGCAACATACCATACAGGATTCATGCTCACTGCCACAGAACCTGCTATCTGTTTCCCTGACTATAGAGTCTCCTATCACTACTGCCTTCCTCTTCTCCTCCCTTCCCTTCTGAGCAGCAGGACTGGTCCCAGTGCCAGAGACATGGCTACCGCTGCTTGATCCCCTCAATAACTTCCAAAGCGGAAAACCTGCTATTAAGGGGAACAGCCTCCGGGGTCCTCTGCACTGTCTGCCTGTTCGTTTTATTTTTACCTTTTCTCTCCCCTGACATTCACCCTTCTATCTACTTCCTGGACTCCAGAAGTACCTGCTCTAAAGGGGGAGGGGGTGTGGTGGCTGTCTCCTGAATTACAGTTTCTACATAACTCTCTCCCTCCATGACGTTCCGCAGTGTTTGAATCTGAAACACCAGCTCATAAATTCTGTTCCTCCAGCCTCAAGCACTTACTGCAGATGTGGTCATCGTTCACCACAGCAAGGTCCACTATCTCCCACATCAAGCAGCTGTAGTACACCACCATGTCCTCCATCCAAACTAATTCTTTCCAAACTAGTTTTCTCCCACTTAACAAAATTATAGCAGACAGCAAGTAAACCTTACCTTTACTTACGATCGGCGAGGTCTCAAATGAAGTCATCTTGTCTGTATTCACTGTGGATAAGGTCATGGAAGTTAGAAAGTTCAGGAAAGAGAACAATGATATTATGAAACAAATCAGCATTAGGGAAGACGAGGTATTGGTGATATTCAGGCGTAAAAAGCAGACCAATCACCCGAGGCTGGCCACGTATGTCGCAGTACGTTTTGGGAAGCAAGGAAAGAAATTGCTGGCCAGCTGGCAGAGAACTTTCTATCTTCCGCCGGTGACGTATCAGAGGGTAGTAAAAAGGGTTGCAAGGACAGCCAGTGAACGAAAGTCCGGTGAACCCAAAATTAGTGCTGGCAAAGGTTCTGCATTTAGGACAAAAAAAAAACAAATACTGATCAAGGGCATTCAGCATGGGCGTGTGCCTGGGGAATCGCGTCTCCTGAACTTACCTGAGTATTTAAAGAGGTGCCCAATAGAAGCAGCGCAGATGACGTTGTTTGCATAGCAAGGCCTTTCACAAGGACGTGGGGTGTCAGATTATATAGAATCCAGTGTGGCACCTCTGTTTGGATACTAAAATTGGCTTGATGGAAGTAGTCTGAGCGAGTAGGTGGAAGATTGATTTTTAGATCAGAGGCCTGCGGCCTGTAGTGTGTCACAGGAATAGGTGGTGGATCCGTCCGCAATTGCGTGCCATCGATATTAATGATCTGAATGAGAATGAAAGTGGCATGGTTGGTAAGCTTCCAGATGACACCATAATTGGTGGGGTAGTAGAGAGTGAAGAAGCAAGTCTACAACAGGATCAAGGTCAACTGGGAACGTTGGCAAAGGAATAGCAAATCAAATTTAAATAAGACAACTGCGCAAGGATGCATTTTCGGGAGTTAAACCTGTTAAAAACATACACAGTGAACGGCTGGTTACAGGTGAGTTGTGTGGAACAGAGAGACCTGGGAGACCAAGTACATAGTTCCCCGAAAATGGCAAGAAAGGAGGGCAGAATAGTGAAGAAGGCGTATGGCACGGACAGCACGTTGAGCACAAGAGTTGGACGGTCGTGTTGCAGCTGTGCAAGACTGTGATGAGACCGCATTTCGAGTATTGTTCACAGTCCTCGTCGTCGATCGGAAGGACGTGATTAAGCTTGACAGGTTTTTGAAATGATTCCCAAACATGCTGCTGGGGTTGGATATATGCCTTATCAGGAGAGATTGGATACTCTGAGACTGTTTTACTGGAGCAAAATAGGCTGAAGGATGACCGTAAATGGTTAATAAAACCACGAGGGGCATAGATTAGGAGGATGGTCAAAGTTCCCGTCGACAGGAGGGCACAGGTTTAAGATGAGAAGGGAACGATTTAAAGGGAGCCTGAGGGGCATGATTTCCACAAATTAGATGGTGGGTTGTGGAACGAGTGTCGGATGAAGTGGTAAATCAGCTACAATTGCCACTTGAAAAGAAATCTAAACAGATACGTGGACATGAAAGGTTTGGAAAGATATAGGTCAAACGTAGGCAAATAAAACTTGTTCATGTCTGAACCTTGGTGAGCAAGGACAAGTTGAGCCCAAGCGCCTATTGTCGTTCTGTATAACCCGATGACTCTGGGTGTAGTTAATTTCACCTGCTGCAGGGAAATGTGATAAATCATCTGATCAAATGTGAGAAGAGAAACAATGCGAATTCAACTGGAAATTATGTGTTATGAAGCCAGTTAATGTGTTCATTTATCCAGGCACGTAACGTGTGTTCGATATTTGCGCTTGCACAGGACAAATGCTAATGAACTTTGTTTTACATAAGAAACAACGATAGCCTTCGAAGTCGGATGAAACATATTTGCCATGTGCGAGGAACTGCTTGTGCACATGAAATCAATAGGAGGCGTTGTGGGGATAAATGAATGAACAGGTACCTCATTCTACGTGACCGGAGTGCCACTTTGTAATAAACTAAATCTGGAATTCCAGTTAGGTTCACTGGTGAAACAGTATTTATGAAAAATGCGTGGGAGCACCATGACTTAACTGGTAAGTCGCGAAAGAGGGCCCTCGACTCACTTGTACCGCAAAAAGGGAAGAGTGGATGGAACCTACCGCTGTCCAGATGCACACAAGGACACAAGAACATCGGAACAGTAGTATGAGGCCTCTCAAACCTGCCCGGTCATCCTGTATGTTCATGGCTGGTCCATACTGGTCACAATCCTTGTTCATAGCCAGTTCACCACCATCCCCAATTCCTCCATTTTTTTCAAATATTTACCTGTCTGGTAATAAGTGCACATGGAAGGAGTATTTAGATATATTTGGCACGAGGCAGCATGCACCAGCATCCTGCCATTCCGGTTTGATCGCCAATCCCTCACATATAAAAAGTGATGGGTGAACTGCGGCAGAATTGTGATCCAGCGCACGACGAATGGGCAGAAGCTGGTTATCCTAGATGACAGGGGGATCTTAATCAGTTAGGTAAGTGTACAGAGGAACAGCAAATGTATTTCAATACAGACCAGTGTAAGGTGATGCATTTTGGAAAGTCAAACCACTGCCTGACTTATACTACAAAAGTTTGGGCACTAAGGAGTGTAATGGAACAGAAGGACAAGGAGTACAAGTGAACAGTTCGTTGTAAGCTGTGTCACAGATAGGCATGCTGGTGTAAAAGGCGTTTGGTCTTCATCAGTCAGAGCACTGAATATCCCAGTTGAGACATGATGTTGCAATTCTATAGAACATTGGTGAAACTGCACGGAGTACTGTGTAGAGTTTTCGTGACCCTATTATAGGAAAGACGTTGTTAAACTGGAAGGACTGCAGGAAGGGTTTACGAGGATGTTGCCAGGACTAGAGGGCCTGAGGTTTTGGGAGAGGTTGGCCAGCCTGCGTCTTTATTTTGGAAGGTAGGAGAATGAGGGTGACTTTATAGAAATGTTCAAAATTATGATAGGCATAAATAAGGTGGATAGTAGCAGTCTTTCCCTAGGGTCCGGAAGACCAAAACCAAAGGGCATAGATTTAGAGTGAGAAGGAAAAGATTTGAAAGGGACCTGCAGGGCAACATTTTCACATTGAGGGTGATGAGTACATGGAATGAGCTGCCAGAGGAAGTAGTTGAGGCAGGAACGATAATATCAGTTAATAAGAAGATGGATAGGTGTATGCAGGGGCGGGGCTTGTAGGGATATGGGTCGAACGTAGCAAATTGGGATAGCTGGGTGGGCACAGTGGCCTGCATGCAGTCGTTGGGCCGAAACGCCTGTATGCTTTCTGTATTGTTCCATGGCTTTATGACTCTATAAGATGTTCATACCACAGGTGGTTTACATGATTGTCACTATTTTTGCGCAAAGAACTGCCCCTGATATACACATAAACTGCATGGAAATCTTGAATTAACGGAGGAGGTCGCAACAACAGGGCACACCTATAAACACGAAAAAACCTATGGAGAACTGGGGACCATGAAGAAGCTGGTCTTGGCGATCGAGACACGCGAACTGCTGGACAACTCGAGCAGTGTTTGGATATGTCCCTATTACTGAAGGAGAAGCCTGTTTGAGCGGCCAGGAGAGAGCGAGATGAAGGAATGAAAGAAGGAGGAACGCAATTCTATCTGGGAAACCACAGGGGCAGATGATATGGGTAAGTCTGCGTCTCTGTATTCCTTGCACACGGGTGAAATCGTTGACATTTCTCTGTGAATATGTTGCCAATACAAAGGTGTGAAAACTGCAAACGGATCCGCTCGCTCTCAAGGAATAGTCCTGTTCGATTAAAGCTACCCGCCTTATTTCCAGCAGGGAAACTGCTGAGGTAATGCTGAGCACTCTGGTACTTTTGTGTTATATTGCCGCAATATTTACTTCAGAGACAATGGCGATGTTGGCTGGGTTCCTTAAACTGACAACCTTATCAGGATATTGCAGTCCAGTAACCAATTCACTGCCATAACATTTCAGCACATCGTATTAACATTTTAAAATCGGAGGTATGCCTCTGAAATTGCTATCATTATCACATCAGCAAAGGCGGTAGCCACTGCTCCATTGCCTCAGCCTGCTTTCCCCGTTAAACCACTCCCACCGCACCGGCTCTCCATCAAGGTTTCAATATTCAGCCAAGTTATACTATGGCAAATGGTCACAGTGGGCGTACACGTGGCAGAAGACACTTCACTGCGTAACAAACGCAACTTGCGCACGGTAGTGGTTATCGTGAAGAAAGAAACACAACCTAGATAATGAGACAGCAGAGAGCATCTTCACACAACGAAAGACGTCTCCGTGTGGTCGATATCTGCAAAAACAAAGAAAATACATAGGTAACAGAGAACATCTCGACCTTGTCGTGAACGGGTGACAATAGAACCCCATGAGGACCATTCATCAAAGGCCCAGCGTCTGGTGTGTGAAGCGATCCCCGTGTGTATGCTGAGTTTGTGGAGCAGACAAGCAGAAATTGGCGGACAAATGAAGGAGTTGAATAACTTTAGCAGAAAGACAGCAGGAACAGGATGAGGGGAGTATTCTTGTCCCCCTGGATTCAGTGCACAGTGCGGAGAAGCAGGGTATGTTTGCAGATGAATCAGTGAGAGTGACAGTGAAAATTAAAGCCCTCCGAGGGTCGGGGAGCGTTTGTGGAAAGAGAAAGGCCAAGAAAGGTTCAGGTCTGAAAACGAAAAATAGATGGTCCAGCTGCCAATGCAACATTTCAAACGCTGCAAAATTAGTAGTTCGTTGTTTTTGAACCAATCTTGTGTCACTGCAGCTTTCAGTTCGATTTCCTAGAGATATCTGACCGAGGTAATGCGAAGGTCATTGATATGTTCGTGTTAAATCCGCATAATATTTGCACCAGACACAATGGGCTTCATGTAATTTGTTCGTTTAAGTTACAGGAACTAGGAATAATGGTCAGGGGTATCCCCTTGTCATCGGAGACTGATCCTCTGTGTAAATCAGAGCACAATGAAGTACATGAGCTCAGAGTGTCTGCCGGGGCTGTGGATTCCCTAGCAACAGAAGTCACAGCTTCTCACTGAAATGGGATATCCACTAATCTGGTGGATAGAACACATTTATCATCCTGTTATTTTAAGCCGTTGGTTTTCCCGGTAAGCCGTTGTCACACCTGCCATTGCAGGAAATTGATATTTAATTCCAGTTTTCAGAACAGTTCCAGAATTGTTTCTCTCGTTGTTTGCTTCCACGGCCACCAGTCCAATCCCAGCACTTCAACAACAGGATATAGAAGTTTCGTCTCCTTTCGTCTTGCAGCAACTGCCTTATGAAGGTGCCAACACAACATAGTTATTCATTCTGGATTAAATGTACTGGGGGTGAGTGTCTGAGCGACGAGTGGGAGTCAGACCATCGAAAGCAGTTTACACATCAGCAGCTGTACAGTCTTTCTCGTTGCAGATTATCCTGCTCTGCACTTAGCATTTGGAAACGTATGCTCTGTTATTGAGAATGAGTTCGAATATCAAATATCACAACACGTCCATGGACTGTTTACCACCCCAGTAATAAATGCTGTAGCAGATAATACGTTGATGAATGGTTACCTCTGTTGGGAAATGTTTTCCATTATTTTTGCACCAGGCAACGCTCCACATCTGAGCTGAGCCCCTGCCCTCCAGTGAAACCCTCTCCCCTGCCTCTTTGTAATGGATTCAGTGTGATTCGAAATGTCTGGTCATGAGGTTACCAGACTGTACTGTGTCTGTTGGAATCAGCCGCTCTTCTATTGTTTTGTCACTGAGATGGAGCGAGAGTGAAGTCGGTGTGTCGTCAATGGGACAACGGCACATTCTAGCCAATAGCTTCATTTATTACAGAAATAGAAAACAAATAAAACTATAGATGCTGAATTTTATTTGATTCATTACGTGCACTGCGTCAGTAAAGCTGGAATATAACGCCCATCTCTTTTTACATCTGAGAAGGCGCTCAACCATCTGGAGCTACCCGGGCCCACCACCTGCCCCCAAGTCAATTTGGGTCATTACCCAAATATAATCTGCAGACACGGCTCACTCTGCGCCTTTTCTGTCCACACAGCACTGCGCCCTCTCTGTTCCTTCCCATGGTCCGGGATCAGTTTCTACCGCTGGATGAGTCAACAAAGTTCATGACCTAATCTGGTCCCATCATAATGTTGTTTTGTGTCCCCTTCTGAACTGTAATCTCTCTGTTTTGTTTCCTCTCCCTTACAGTTAACTTAATGGCAATTGTTGTCCTGCCCCAAAGGTAGTGCGGGCTCTCAAAATGTATCACTCTCTCCCTGCTGGGAATGGGAGCGGCCTATGTCCTGGTCGTTATTTCTGACCCGCTATTGAGGTGGACAGTTCTCGTGTACTTCCCGTTTTCATTCCTCCACATGGCTCCCGTTTTCAGCCTCGTTCATTGCCTGGTTTCAGCGCGAACCGGAGTCTCTGTTTGGCTGACTGTCGCTTTCAACTTTGATCGATTTGTGGCTATTTGTTGTGAGAAGCTGTAAAAAAAAAATGCAATGAGATAACGGCGGCTGTGGTTATAGGGACAGCGAGTGTGCTGGGATGTTGAGAGTGCTGGTACTTCATAAACGTGACCAGAGGAATATTTTATAATGTTTCCTGCGGTTGTATCACTAAAGTGAGCTTCCATACGTGCCCCTCGTGGGGGGGGGGGGGGCATTTTAGATGCTTAATCGCATTTTAATGCCTTGTCTCATTCCTTTTTTTCTGCTCAATGTTTTGACAGTCAGACAGATTTTACCGGCCGGTAGAGTCCGCAGGGGGCTCCTGGGCCTCAGCAATAGAGATTGACCAGGACCCGGAAATGGACAACCGAAGAAAATTCGTGTCTTAACATTTTTGTGCAACACCCTTAGTATTTGATACCCACCAACGAATTGAAAATATTCATCAAGACATGAACACGAGTCCGCTTAATATCTCAAATTCCACAGCAACGATGCTGCATATCAGTTCCTGCACTAACACGTGAGTTTACGCCGTGACTCAGTAAATTCAGAGCAGAGCTGAAGAACGCTGTGGAATACCCGCTGAAGCTATTCAGGAAATTCGTTAAATCATATATGGATCAGCTGATTCCTGCAGGAGAATTAAGTCATACGTGACGTGTCGTTTCATGCCCTCTCCACATAGCGAAATGTGGAGCCATGGTTTGCAACTGAGCACGCTGAAATACTTGTGATGTATTTCACTCACGGCCTCCCCTATGCAGGCTGGAGTTCCTCTGCAGTCAGATCCCATCAATTATGCGAGGGTCAACTCAGCTGTAATTCACGCATATGAACGCCCTGTAGAAATAGAATACTGTCAGAGCTTTTCCAGTCATAACCTACTCCCTTTTCCCCATGCTATCCATTGTTCTCCTTCTCCCTTTTGGCGATGCTCCCTGTGTTTTATTCCCAATCTCTCTGCACGATAGTCCCTGTCTTTTCATCTTCCACCATTAGCTCGCCATTTATTTCATTTCTCTCCAGTTCTATCCTAGTTTATATCAGTAGTTTTTTGACAAGAGAAACATTGTTGTACTCAAACACAGCAAAGTCATATGCTTCCTTTTTTCAACTCTGTCGCCACCTTCGGACTGGTCCCTCTCTCCTTCCATATCCCTCGCTTTTTCTCTGTCCACATTTGTGGTCCTGGTCACAATCCGTCTCCTTGCTTCTTCCTCTGTTTCGCTTTGTCCACTCCTCCACCCACGTTCTCTCTGTGCCCTTGCTGCTCATCATCTTCTCTCTCCCCGTGACTAGGCATGGACGACATTTTTCTCCATGATGTGTCCCTCATTTGCAATTTTACGACCCCTGTTCTCACAGTCAATAGCATCCCGAAAGAAGAGCTTGAGCTGAAGTGTAGTGCGTGTTTGAGATGCAGAAATAGAGACATAATAGAGTTACGCTTGGCGAAGAAATTTTGAGACGGCGAGATAGCGGAACATCTGTGTAACAAGAAGACACAACAGCTTCATTTTCAGGTGTATTTCACACGCACATTATCCTCACTCTGCAGCTCTAACCTCCTTAGAGTCTTACTTTCTTCTCCATGTAGCACACAGGGGGTGGGGATTATCCCCACAGCTCAGCCCTTTTACCTGTGCTGAGGTTTAATGTCTGCCAGATGACGTCACAATCTGGAACCTTCTATTCACGTCGGCTCTTCTCCTATGGAGGGACGGGGGAATTTATTTGTCTTCCTCTGGGATACCTCCTCCTGCCAGTTGCTCCTTTCCCTACCCGGTTGCATTGTTACCAGCAACACCATTTTCTCTGCACAGGGCCATTGCATGGAACCCCCTATATGGTTGTGTTCTGATGCTCCCACACTTGCGAACATGGACCTTACCCAGAGCTTCCATTCCACTCCGTAATGCAGTTCCTTCCCCCACCCCATGTAGCATGGGTTTGTGCAACTCACAGCGGTTTCACTCACATTCATGGGTTCATTTTCTTCAATCCTGAGGAGACATTAACTTCCCACTTCTATGTATGTGATTGGACGAAGGTTATAATTGCTTAAGTGTTTCAGGGGCCGCAACTGACTTTGTCTCTTTGTAAAACCTGACAGGTGCGTTTGGAAAGTCATCGTTTTCTGAATTACTTATTTCGTTCAATAAGTGCAGTGTCAAATCGGACACCCCCTCTGTCAAGACTCAGTGATTGACGAGGAAACGGCTGCTATAACTTTCAAAGCAACAATAAAATGCGTTTTGAATGTGTTCTGGCACTCACTGAGCTCCTTCTGAAAGCGTGATCGATTTTTGAAAACGCAAAATAATTTTCGAAAACTGAATTAAAAACTAAAATTACTGGCAGTGTTGGTGGAAATAGTAATTAAATATTCAGCCATCTGTGCTCACCACTGAAACATTATCGCTAAGCACAAGGAAAGGAACAAACACCGAGTTTTTGTGGATTCGAGGACCGGGTCCTTTCCGTTGATTATCTTATGCTGCAAACCACACACAGATGTGTTGCAGAACTGGTATAACTGATGCTGTACTGCTTTCGGACGGAACAGTCCACACTCCGTTGCATTTCCTGCTCCGTCCAGTTGATGCCCCGTCATCCAACAGATCGGAGCGACACAAAAATCTGGGTCGTACGGAAATAAGGGCAGGCACGACAAATACGGTATGGCGCAAGAATAGATTCCCGTCCCTCATATCAGTTATTAATAATTATGCACTTTATTGTAAATGCTGTTTTCAATGATACGTATTTGTGTACAGGATTAAGCCCAATCTCCGGCCTCTCGGTAAAAACAATGAGGGATTGAATCCGAAAAGAGACCTGAGCCCACTCTAGCCTCTGGTCTATGGTATCTTCCACGATCTTTGATTTCAAGGGCTCGTTGACGATAACGCAATTGAATATTAAGATTAAAGGATTTGAATACCACTTGGCCGAGATGGTCATTGCCTTGGATAGTTTAGCTTAGCGTCTATTTCGTACCAATTGTCAGCGCACGCCTGACTGTTGTCTGTGTGTTCTTTAAAGCAGGCGTGTGCTGCTTCCTTACATGCGAAGCTGGCAGTTGGACTGAAGACCATTAAGTCATCAGTGGTCATTTCCTCCCCAGAACTTATGTTGGAAGGAAGGTCATTGATGAATCAGATGAAAATGGTGGGTCTCAGGGGACAACTCCGTGGAAATTCTGCAGTGATGAGCCGGGCTGGGATAGTGGACTGCTGAGAACGACAGCGATTTTGCATTGACAGCGAAATGAATCCAACCGTTCCGAACATGTTTTCTTTCTTTGGCTTCCAACGATTTCAGTATTACGAGCGCTTGTTGATGCCACTCCCCGTTAAATGCTGCCTCGATTTCAAATGCACCCACCCTCCAAGTTGCACTTCCTTAAGTGACCCTGGAAAAAGCAGTTGAATTATAGCTTAACTTCCAAAAAATGTTTCCAAACAGGTCCCACATTCCAGAGCCTGAGAAATTTCACTCCATTATTTATACAATAAAGAAATGAATAAACATGGTCTTCTCGAACAGTTGGTCCATTAACGGAAATGTGGTAAATCCGGGAATTTAGTGTGCAAGATATAATAACAGAACGCACAAACAGTTAAGAAGTTTGGACGAAGTCGGCATGGGTTATGAAAGGAAAGTAAAATTTTACATAATCATTGGATTATGTTGGAGATCCTAAATAAAGGACAAATGGGGAGCCAGAAGATAAGCATTGCCGTTTTCAGAACAGATTTGTTTAGGTGCCTTTAGTATCAGAAGCAATGTACGCGGATTGGTGTCACAATCCACCCGACAGATTGGGAATTGCTGCAGATACAGAACTAAAGTACAGGAATGTTTAATTCTGGGTGGTGGGTTGTGGCTTCTGGGACAACCTATAGTTCGATGTTCAGAACCATCTATTGACAATGTTTATCAAAGAGTTTGGTGAGAAAACGCAAGTAGAAAAACAAAAGCGACAGGGATATTGAGGGAAGATATACATGCGGATTAGGGAAAAGGTATAAAACCGAAGGGTTGTTGTCGTGGGTGACTTCAACTTCCCCATTATAGACTCAGGCGTCTTCAGTGCAAAAGGTTTAGACGGGGCAATATTGATTGGTGGATCCAGGAGTGTTTCTAAATTAGTATGTAGATAGTTCAATGAGAGAATGGGCCATATAGACCCTGTGTTGAGAAATGACCCTGGCCAGGTAACTGACTATTCAATGGGAGAACATTTAGTGAGCAGTGATCACAACGCCTCAGGTTTTAATATCCCTTCAGTATGGACATTGCGGAAGAATATTAAAGTCGAGCAGGGGAACTTCCAAGAGTATTCGGCAGGAGCTAGCCAAAGTTAATTGGCAATAGCTGTTTATGGGAAGTCCATATCTGACGTATGGATGGTGTTCAAAAACCAATTGAACAGAATGCAAGACAGGGATCTTCCAGTCAGTAGGAAGGACAAGGCTGGCAACTTAAGGGAAACTTTGACGTCGAGAGAGGAACGTGAACTTAGTCAAGAAAAAAGAGGACGCGGAAGGTTTAGGAAGCTAAAATTAAATGGAGCCTTGAGGATTTCGAAGAATATCGAAAATAGCTCAATGCGATAAATAGGAGAGTTAGGAGAGATCATGAACAATCCTTGGCAAGTAGGATTAAACAGCATCATGAGGCATTATGTACACACCTTGCTATTTACCCAGTACTCTGCCCTGGAGTTTGTCCTTCCAAAGTGTACCACTTCACACTTCTCCGGATTGAACTCCATCTGCCACTTGTCAGCTCAGCTCTGCATCCTATAAATATCCCTATCTAAGCTCTGACAACCCTCCACACTATTCACAACACCGCCGATCTTAGTGTCGTCCGCAAACTTACTAACCCAGCCTTCCACCCCCTCATCTGAGTCATCTATAAATATCACAAACAGTAGAGGTCCCAGAACCGATACCTGCGGGACGCTACTAATCACTACCCGCCAATCCGAGGGCACTCCTTCCACCACAACACTCTGCTTTCTACATGCAAGCCAATTCCTAATCCACACAGCCAAGCTTCCATGTATCCCTTTGCCTCTGACCTTCTGAAGAAGCCTACCATGAGGAATCTTATCAAACTCCTTACTAAAATCCATGTAAACCACATCCACCACACTGCCCTCATCAATCTTCCAAGTCACCTCCTCAAAGAACTCTATCAGGCTTGTGAGGCAAGATCTTCCCTTCACAAAGCCATGCTGGCTGTCCCTAATCAGTCCGTGATTCTCAATCAAGGTGTTCATAAATCCTATCCCTTAGAATCCTTTCTAACAGCTTACCCACCACGGACGTGAGACTCACCGGTCTATCATTCCGTGGTCTATCCCTTATTAACTTTTTTGAACAAGGGGACAACATTCGCAACCCTCTAGCACCATCCCCGTGGACAACAAGGACTCAAAGATGCTTACCAGCGGTTCATCAATCTCCTCCCTAGCCTCTCGAAGCAGCCTGGGGAAAGTCCCGTCAGGCCCCGGAGATTTATCTGTCTTAATATTATTTAACAACTTCAACACATCCTCTCTCTTGATATCTACAACCTCGAGAACATTACTCCTACCAGTACTCCCTTCCGCGTCATTAAGACCCTTCTCCCTGGTGAATACTGAAGAGAAGGACTCATTGAGAACTTCCGCCGCCTCCAGGAAAAATCTCCCACCTTTGTCCTTAACCAGACCTACCTTTACCCTAGCCATCCTCCTACCATTCACGTACTTGAAAAAGGTCTTGGGATTTTCCTTAACCCTACTAGCCAAAGCCTTTTTATGTCCCCTTCTAGCTCTCCTCAGCCCTTCCTTAAGTTCCTTCCTCGCTACCCTATATTCCTCCCGGGCCCTGTCAGAACCTTGCTGCTTATACCTCATGTACGCTACCTTCTTCTCCCTAACATGTCGTTCCACCTCTCTCATCACCCATGGTTCCTTCACCCTGCCATTCCTTCTCTGCCTCACCGGGACATGTTTATCCCTAACATCCTGCATAATATCCCTGAGCATCGACCACATCTCCATGGTACATTTCACTTCAAAAAGCACATCGCAATTTAAACGCCCAAGTTCTCTCCTTATAGGCACATAGTTCGCCTTTCCCCAGTCAAAACTCCTCTTGTCCTCTCTGCACCTGTCCCTGTCCATACATCCTTCACCTGTCCCGGTTCATTTCCTAAAACTAGATCTAACATGGCATTCCCTCCAGTCGGCCTGTCAACATACTGCGTCAGGAATCCCTCCTGGACACATTTAACAAATTCCGTCCCATCTAAACCTTTGGCACTAAGCAGGTTCCAGTCTATATTTGGGAAGTTGAAGTCTCCCATTATAACAACTCTGTTATTTTTGCTTCTTTCCAAACACTGCCTGCCAATCTTCTCATCTATATATCTACTGCTACCGGAGGGCCTATAGAATATTCCTAGTAGAGTAACTGCTCCTTTCTTGTTCCTTAATTCCACCCATACGGACGCTAGATATGATCCTTCTATAACATCCATCTTTTCCACAGTCGTAACAGTGTCCCTGACCAGTATCGACACCCCTCCTCCTCTTCTCCCCCCTTCCCTATCCCTCTTAAAACACAGAAAACCAGGAATATTCAATATCCACTCCTGTCCTGACGTCAGCAACGCCTCAGTAATAGCCACGATATCATAGTCCCCCATACTTATACAAGCCCTCAGTTCATCCCCATTATTCCTGACACTTCTTGCATTTAAGTAAACACACTTCAGTCCATCGACCTTACTACTTTTATAGCCTGTATTCTGCTTCTCCTTCCCCAAACCCTCTCGACCTGTTTGATCTAACTTTTCCCCATCCCCTTCTTCCTCTGACCTACTCCTCTGGTTCCCTTCTCCCTCACAAACTAGTTTAAACCCTCCCGAACCAGCCTAGCAAATCTCGCCGCAAGGATAGTGAAAAGGTTTTTATCAAATTGGTCACCCCTCTCCATATCGTCGATTGGTCTATTAAAATGAGTATTCTACCTCAATTTACATACCTATTTGAGGCTCTACGCGTTTTTATTCGTGGGGAGTCAATATACGAGATCGTACGTTCCCTTCATATTACATTAACCACGAGGATCGTCCAGTGTGGGTTTCTTTAGAAGTTAACTCTGTAAGAAAAAATCTATTATTTCCCTGCTTGGTTTCTCACCTCCTTTATCATAAAATAAACTAACTGATAATCTGGTATTTAAGCATAATTTGAGGAGTTGGCTACAATTTAGAAACTATTTTGGTTTATCGAGATTTTCTCTTTCTAGTCACAATTTTTTTCATTGATTTTTAAACCATCTTTGACTGAGCTCGTTTTTAAAGAGTGGAATAGATTTGGTATTACTTGCTTTCATGGTCTGTTTGTTGGTGGAAATCTCTCTTTGTTTGAACAACTTTCAACTAAATATAGCTTACCATAAACACATTTATCGATATTTACAAATTCGAGACTTAGTAGATGTAATTTTTAATTTGAAACCTTTTCATCGTGGCTCAATATCTAATACTTATGGCATGTTTTTAGGAATGAGTGAGGTTCCTTCAGACAAAGTTAAAATGCTTGGGAACAAGATTTGCAGATTTCAATTTCTGAGGAAACTTGGAACGAAATTTTTCAATTATTCAATACCTCATCATTATTCACGCATCACTCCCTTCTTCAATTTAAAGTGGTCCATAGAGCTCACCTGTCCAAAGACAATTATCTCGTTTTTATCCGGACAAATCTCCCTATTGTGATGAATGCAACAGTGGAGAGGCTTCTCTAATCCATATGTTTTCGACATGTCCGAGTCTTTAAAAAAAATTGGATAGAAGTACTTCAAACTTTTTTCTGTGTTATTTAAAACAAATTTTAAGCCTAATACTTTGACTGCATTATTTGGGATTGTTGGAGGAAAAGGCATATCTTTGGAGGCTTCTGCTCCACATATACCGGCCATTATTCGTCTTATAGCCAGGAGGGCTGCTTTGCTGAAATGGAAGGAAGTTACTCCGCCTACTCATGTTCAATGGTGACGTGATATTATGTCAGACCTAAATTTAGAGAAGATTCGTTGTTCAATTTCTGATTCTAACCTGGACTTTCAAACATACTGGGGACCTTTATTGAACTATTTTCGAATCCTTTGGTTTGGTGTTTAAAGTGTAGATGTTGGCAAGTATCATTACTTGATAAGGGATTCTCCTTGTCTTTCTTTCCTTATCAAACGGCTTCGGTCTTGGTAGTGGGCTTAGATATTTTTTACAATAAAATTGCAATTTAATCACTATTAATCAATTATCAATTATCATTTTTGATTACCATTATGGGGTATTGTGAGTTTAAGTGTGATTCAAGACAATGTATTCATAATATTCAATATTTTCTGATTCAGGTACTCTGTATTCTTTATGTGGAATTAATTTTTAAAATACTGTAAAGATAAAGAGAACGAAAAACACAGGGTTCCAGATAAACAGCAATAATAAACAAAAAAAAACAGCGGTGCAACATTTGCGAACTCACACTTCAATGGGACCCTCCCCGAATCCAGTGATGCTCTAAAGATCACCACTAATATCGCCACAATCTCTTCAACTTCTCTTTCAAAACTCTGTTTGCAGTCCATCTGGTCCAGGCAATTTATCCGCCTTTAGGCCTTTCAGCTTCCCCAGCACATTTTCCTGAGTAATAGCCGTTACAGTCACCTCTGCCCTCTTACCCTCTTGAACTTATGGCATAAAATATTTTATGTTCATAAAATATGAGCGTGGAGATAACTCAGACGAACGGTTCGTCAAATTTGACATGTCCCCTTTGACCCTCACCAATTTTTTGTCGATACACCACAGAAAGCCTTCTATCCGGCTGTACCACGACCTGGTAGTGCAACTGCTCTGACCATGACCCCAGGAAACTGCAGTGACTTTGTGCACACAGATCAGCAATCACGGAAACGAGCCTCCCCTCCATAGACTCTTGACTATACTTCTCGCAGCCTCACTAAAGCAGCCGACATAATCAAAGAGTCCACCCACCCGAACATTCTCTCTTCTCCCCCCACCCATCGGGTAGAAGATACAAAAGCCCGAATAACGTACCAGCAGGCTCAAGGACAAATTCTGCCCTCATGTTATAAGAAAGTTGGCTTCTATTGCTGGGGATGCAGTAAATGACTCGGTGCAACTGAGTAGGATTTGGCGAGACCACGCCTGGAGGACAGAAGATAATGTTGGTCTCTAACAAAATGGGAGCTATATTCTTCGTGTGCGCGATGTACTGCGGAGAAAGATCAGTCAGACTAGGTGTAAACTTCGTGATGTACAGGAAAGCTGTTGAACTAGTCGCAAAGTAATTTCTTGCTGGGACTGATGGGGTTGATGTTGTGATGATATTTCCCCTTGTGAAATGAAAGACGGTCCTGTCCTCGGCTCCTTTAACCCGGGGACTCATTGATTCTCAGTGATTGTGCATCTTTGAGGCTGAAATTGGTGGGTGTTTGGACTATAGAGCAGTCCGGAGTTCTGCGGAACGTGCTGGAAGCTGGAGATGAAGCTTACAATCATCTGTGAACTTATTGAGTGGTGCCCGGGCTAGAAAACCTCACGGTCATTTCTGCTGCCACAATTATTCAACGCCCTCAGTGTACCGAGGGAAATGATATCTTCCCACGGAATTTCCACCCAAGGCCAACTAAGACAACATAGAAAAGTCAACAGGACAACGTGAGATAAAATAACACAGGACCTGGAGCGGGGCTACATTACTTTATTCCTGAATTTGCGTGCTGCCACTGCAAATGCTGCAGAATCATTGTTCATATTCTCCATTCCAGCTGCAGTTCCTGGGAGTCTGCTGTGCCATCAGGACAATGCCCCGATTCCTCATTGTTTCAGTTTACAATGAGGAACAGATTGGGAAATATGTATCGGGGTGGCATTGATTGTTAGTCTCCGCTGTTTTACAGTCGGCCAAGGTGGAACACAGGTCGCTCTAGCTCAGGATAACACTTGTAACTCCTGTGTTGATTTCCACCTGTGTTCCGCCGTGGCGCTGCTGAAACTTCCGCCTTAAAGTCAAAACTCCTGTCGATTCTGCACACTTAAAACATTTTCCTTTTATGTTAACCTGATCCTTATCATTACGGTACACAAATGAGACTGTGTCGATTACTCGGGCCATGGGGGTATTAATCCCATTAATTTCATTTTACGCGCTTTCACAATAACGGACCGGATTCGGGAGACAATGGTGGCTGCTGTAACAGGGAAACCAGCTGGAACTGAACTCTACTTAGGGCAGGAACGATTGGTTCGAATGAGCGCTTTTCTTGGTCAATGCCAGAACAAATGTCCAAGGAGACATTAACAACATCTTCAGCTCCTCCCTGAATTGCGTTTGGGTCGCTGCATAAATGCATGTGTTTGTGCAGGAACTCAGGTACGCGAGCAGAGCTCCAGTTTGAGCAGCGATATATGCTGGAGAGGAATAGTCGCGATTAGAATGCATGGTGTGACGGGAGATAAAATGGGTGACAGTTGCCGGCAGCCACAGTGACATGAAGCTGCCCGATACACTGAACAGCAATGTTATGGATTTTATTCTGCTCTCTATTTCTGTGTCACGACGATTCTCACTCCTTTGACTCCGAAATCTCCTTCGGGATTTGCTGGACACCAATATATGTCTGACGGCCAGCCCATTAAACAGAAGTATTGAACCAAAGACGCATAATAAATCTCGAAATTATTCCAGTTGGGTGAACGCCACATATACTGGCGAATGAAAGACCTCCAGTCTGAATTATATACCCCAAGAAATGTTGCCAATTATTCGTAGAGGTTTAAATACAAACAAGAGGGGGATGTTCAAAAATGAAAACATGATCAGAATTAGTACTGCAAGGATTCTAACTGTTTTCACTCTGCAGCACTTTGTTTTAAACTTCTGACAGCACATCGGTCAACGGTGAAGGCGACTGTACACCACTGTGACAGTTCCAGACTGACGGCCATCAGGTACACAATGACCATAAGAAAGTTCGTGTGATGCAGAAATGTGCCTGGCAGACGTTCAATAAAAAATTCATAGAGAACGACATTGATGTTGATGACCGATAAATCTGACATTGCCATGATCATCATGTAGGCGCTGATACATTTGGAAAGACCGAGGTTCCCTCGGGAGAGAATGATAATTTTCAGCAAGTTCGCTGTAATAGAAACTGAAAAGTTGTCAGTAACAGTGCAAATATTCGCCTGTCCATTTGCATCGTGTCGTCTAGACCAGTCGCGCGAATTATTCTGCGGGAGCTGGGGGCATCGCGGCACTGAGAACCAGGCATCGTCAGACACTCAAATAACTACTGAGCAATTACCAGCAGGACAGGTGTTCACGTAAGACTTCCAGCTGAGACAACAGCAAAACATACAGAGTAGATTGCGTGCTTTCTTATAACTGCTGGCTGGAGCTGCATCTAACTGTGTGTGAGCGGGTTATTTGCAGCCTAGGGAAGGAAGGAATACTGAGACCAAACTACAAACTAATCGATTATGTTCATTAATTCACGATAGGTGGGTGTTCTCGTCGAGTCCAGCTTGTATTGTCCGTTCGTGGTTCTACCTAATCTGAGATGTAGTGAGGAATCAGGCGCATTGGTGGGACTGGAGTCACATACATAAAAGACCAGTAAGGAAGGTTGTGCGCCTTCAGGGCACGTCAGTGATCATATTCGTCTGTGAACAGTCAGGGGTGGGTTTATCATCACAATTATTGATACTAAGTGCCTCTGGTTCTTATCAAAATCAGAGGAAATTAAAATCTATGTTGTTCCTGTAATTACGCAGAAGCTATGGCGGAAAAGATTGTCCCGCCTTCTCGATTCCAAATCAGCGAGGGAATCAACGGGCCACAGTGCTTGTTACCCACAAAGTCCCCTGATCTGTGCGCTTTTGTTACATTACTGCGGCCACAGTCCGAGGGAATCCCAGGTTAACAAAGATGACTTTCTACTAAGGAGTCTACGGTCATGCATAATCCGTTCCTTACTGAAAGAAACTCTGTTGTAGGAATCAGAGATGAGGATCCTCCTTTACTTTTTACAGGAGGGGACATTGTGCCCTACGGGCGTGTCCACATAGATGGCTCCTCACCGGCCCTGTGGACTACAAGGAATTCTGCAGTGATTGAACAACTTAATACACTGTGTACATCGCGGTGCATCATTGGAACCCGTTGCATCCAAAAACGCAATGCAGTGTCAGAAGGTCAAAAGCTGTGAGACGATGCGCTGCTTTGACTTACCGGGGAGACCAAAGACTGCTAGAATTGGGTAACAAATACGTTCCATCTGAAGAATCGGGGGCCGATACATTTCCGAAGCTTTTTCGAATTCTGTCCCGTCTTGCAGCTCACATCAGAGTACGACTGCGATCTCGAAACCCTCCCGCTTTATAGCAAACACGGATACTAGTTCAGAGAGAAACAGGTTGTGCAATAACTGTAGTTGGTTAGAGCCACTGAACAAACAAGGGACGATGTTCCTTTCCAGTGCAACAGAGACTCCAATTTGTCGATTGTGCAGTTGCACCAAGAAGATGATTCATTCACATTCCACAACGTAAAATACCCCCATAGGGAGTGACTTCAAGGCTTACTTGGCAATCCCTGCAGGTAACATCCCTCCAGGGCGCCCTGAGTTTCTTGGTGCCTCACAGTGATTCAATGACACATCATTTCTCCGTTCTATTCCTGGATCTGTTTCACACTGTGGGGATATCCGGTGATGAGCTGGCTCTAACGTTGATGTTGTTGTTCTTGCCTTCACCTTACTCGTGATTACTCGTCTTTAGCAGTGACCCTTATGATTCTTAACTGACCTGAGGTCTGCGGGTCCCAGTCCAATATTATAGCTTGTGATCCATTCCTGATCGCGGTCACATTTCAACAGAACCGATGGTGCCGGCGCTCGGACAAGGAGGGTGACGTCCCGACTCTAACATTACTGATGATATCATTCTGCGATTGCTGCTGGATATTCCACTGTAACACGTAACATGGTCAAAGTATCATATGAAATCCCTTTCCAGCAGTTACTGGATATGTTCACATTTAAACAGTTAGAGTCACCTGTAGTTATGCGACTGATAATCAGAGTAAAACACAAACGATCGGACAGCACCTTTCGAAAGACAATTTGATTTACCCTTCTTTTAAGTCGCTCTCCTGCCCCACGTCACCCCTTCCCCCTGCTCCTCAACGCCTCCATCTGCACCATGTTGTTTTCGGATTACAGCTGCTCATGCTGCCCTCTGCTGATCACTGCCAGTGCGGCCGCTGTAATCTTGAGAAGGCAGTTCACGAAAAACGCTGGCGATTCATATTTCCATAACTCTGAAGAATGATACTGATCGATGAGTAAGGCGGACTGTTGATAATTGACAGCCGTTAAGAAAATCCAACATATCCAGCTATCCAATACTTACAGTGTTAATGGAGATGGTCCCAGTCTCCGATTACCAGAGGTGGCTCGAGTCCAACGTTGCAGGAGGTGGAACAACACTGACCATTGAAATTGGGGTCGGACACACAGCACTGCACGCCCGCTGCACTATTCGTTACTGCTCTGATCTGGGCCTAAGTTCCAGTGGGGGAATGCGGTGATTGGATTTGCTCTGACAGTAGGCATAATCAATGGGCTGAATGACCTCTTTCTATCGTTATGAAATATGAGATGTGTGAGAGCACTGAGAACTTCTCCCCGTAACACCTGGATCACCTCCAATACAATAACCCGTCTCTCTCGGTCATGAAGATATTCAATTTCTGCTTCATCAGATCTGTGGGACAGAGAATTTGAGACTCACTGGCATTTGAGAGAGAAAGGTCTCTTTACCTCCATCTGAAAAATGGGCCGTGTTAAGTCTCAGACAAAACCCATTATATGCAGATACTCCATTACCATCAAATACCCTCTCAACAACGAACGACGACTCTGTAATATGAGACATGAACTTCCTGTTGCCTGCCACTTTAATTCACCATCCCACTCCCATCCAGATCTTCCTGCCTGTGGCCTCCTGCACCTTATATGGAGGTCGAGCGTCAGGTTGAACAAACGCAGCTCATCGTCCGTCCTGGTCCATTGCATCCTTCCGGAATCGATAATGAGCTCTACACGTCAGGTCATTCGTTTTCACTGTACGTAAAACAAATGGCGAGGTCGTCTATCAGCGTAAACGGCTCAGGATTTTTCTTTCCATCAGCGCACCCGAATCCACTAAGCATGTGTTGCAGCTCAACATTTTGCAACGTTTACACTCATGACTCTGTGTTCTCATTCTATAACTGCCCTTGTTTGATAGGCTTTATGAACAATGTTATCTCTACTTATGAACTCCCATGAAGCGAACACTAGAAGACCTCGTTTCCTTGCAACGCTGGTCTCCTTTATTAGATGTAGGACCTTCATATCCCCGCCAGCCCTGCTGACAATGCGAACATTTTTACTTCCTCCTTGCCAAATCCGACAAAGGGTATTCGACTTGAACCGTTATCTTTATTTGTTTCCACAGATGGTGCCTGAAATGTAGTGTGCTTCCAGCAGACTCCATTTATGTTTGTTTTTGCGTTGGATGAGAACAGTTACCAATGATATCAGACCAGTTGCAAGAGCATTGAGTTTAGAACCCCGACGACAACTGTTGTCCCGGTTTGCCGTGTCTACCTGGAATGGTGGAGAACTGTTCCGGCCAGATATATTTAAGTGCGCTTACCATCATCAGCTTCCGTGCAGGGTGACCCCAGAAGCTGGAGCCGTGTGACCTACCTCAAAACATTGCATTAGGGTCAGAGTCATCACGTCTTCGCCAGTAACGTGTCATACGTGTAATTGTCGCCACCTTTACTATTCTGCTGGAAACCTCACCAGTGCTATTTGAGTCCAATCACTGTACTGATGTTACTGCAGGTCGCCAACATGTGCGCGTTCCCTGGAGTACGCAGCAGGGTTACTCTGATGAGGACCACCAGCAGTAATGTTCGGGCAGATTTGTCCCCTGTACATAGAACATGGACAAGTACAGCACAGCACAGGAACACGCCCTTTGGCCTACAATGTAGTGCCGAAAGAATTGAACGAGCAATTAAATGCTTAACTAACTAATTAACCTCTTCTGCCCACACAATGTCCATATCCCTCCATTCTCCGCGCGTCCATGTGGCATCTTCACTACTTCTTCAACACCCCTCTCGGATTTACCCCCACTACCACCCGTGGCAAGGCATTCTGCGCACCGTCCACTCTGTGTAAAAACTTCTCTCGCAGATCTACTTTGAACTTACCCCCTCTCATATTAAATAAATCACCCCTAGAATTACCCTGCAGTAAAAATACCTGCTGTCTACTCTGTCTATCCCTCTCATAATCTAATAAACTTCTATCAGGTCCACCTCCACCCCCTCCCCGCCTCAGCTTCCGCTGCTCCAGAGAAAACGACACAATTTGTCCAACCTGTCCTGATAGCACATCCCTATGATCCAGGTAGCACTCTAGTAAACTCTTTTGCACCATCTCCAAAGCCGCTACATCCTTCCTATAATGTGGCGACTAGAACTGAACGCGATACTCTGGATGGGGCCTAAAGAGAGTTCTACAAATCTGCAACAACACTTCCCGACTCTTGAACTCAATTCCTTTAATAATAAAGGAAAGCATGCCATATGCTCGCTTTACCACCCTAACAACCTGTGCATCCAATTTCAGGGAGCTATAGACTTGGACCCCGAGAATAATCTGCACATTAACGGTCTTGTCATAACTGTGCACTGTCCCTTTATATTCGATATCCCAAAGTGTAACAGCTCACATTTGGCTGGTTAAACTCCATCTGTCATTTCTCCGCCTATATCTGCAACTCATCTCTGTTCCCCTATATCCGTTGGCAATCTTAGACACTGTAGACAACGCCACAAATCTTTGTATCATCGACAAAATTAATGACCCATCTATCTATGTTTCATCCAGGTCATTTATTTAAATCACGAACAGAAGAGGTCTCAGTACGTAACTCTGAGGAACCCCACTAGCCATGTCCTTTAGCCAGAATAAGTCACATTTTATCCTATCATCTGTCTTCTACGGGCAAGCCAATTCTGAATCCAAACGGCTAAGTAATTGTGTATCCCATGCATCTTAAGTACTGCTGCAGTATCGCCTCCAGTACTAATATGCCAGAGACATCATTCCCAACGTTAGGCTGGCATCACCTCATTGATGTTGGAGCAGGATGATCATGTTCTATTTGGGACAGAGAGCTATCATCTCACAGAAGTTCAACCCAGTGTCACCATCAGCTGGAGATTTGTTTCATGTTAGCCGGGTAAAAGGATGTTGTTTCAAATCATGGCTATCACCACACAAAACATAGCGGGGTGGCCATAGCAATAGTTCAGTGGCGACTTCACCGCGAATGGCATAGTCATCATCAGGATTTTTATAGCAGTGATATTGGAACAAAAGCATTATCGACAACAGCAAAGGTGGGTCGGCATATTCACCGTCGTCCTGATGTTTTACCTGATGGAAATACAGGAACAGGTCCCGTTCTGTCAGCGGCGAGCCGCCAATATAAAGGTTGAAGCTGAGTGTTCCCTTTGCTCAACTTACAATCTAAATGTTACTTCCTCAGGAGAGGAGACACACAGGTAGTGAGAGAGTGACGAAGAGTGGTGTGATCTTCAGGAATGCCGAGCATCTCTGTTCATTGATTTCAATGAGTCAACATTCACGAACTGAGCAGAATCATCTCTCCATTGGAGTCCCGGCGCACTGAAGCTAAAATTCGCTCCTTCCTTACAAATTGACAATGACTGGCACCGAATATTGGGTCATCTCAATTTACTTTACATTAGCACGCAAAAGTTTGTGCACCCCTGTTCAAAATTTATGTTCCTGTGAATAGCTAAGCGAGTAAAAGATGACCTGATTTCCAAAAGGCATAAAGTTAAATATGACACATTTCTTTAATATTTTAAGCAAGATTACTTTTTTATTTTCATATTTTACTGTTTCAAAATAACAAAAAAGGAAAAATGCCCGAAGCAAAGGTTTGGGCACCCTGCATGGTCAGTACATAGTAACACCCCCTTTGTCAAGTATCACAGATTGTAAATGCTTTCTGTAGTCAGATAAGAGTATTTCAATTCTCGTCTGGGGGATTTTAGCCCATTCTTCCTTGCAAAGAGCTTCTAGTTCTGTGAGATTCTTGGGCCGTCTTGCACGCACTGTTCTTTTGAGGTCTATCCACAGATTTCCGATGATGTTTAGGTAAGGGAACTGTGAGGGTCATGGCAAAACCTGCAGCTTGTGGCTCTTGAGGTAGTACATTGTGGATTTTGAGGTGTGTTTAGGATGGTTATCCTGTTGTAGAAGCCATCCTGTTTTCATCTTCAGCTTTTTTAACAGACAGTGTGATGTTTGCTTTCAGAATTTGCTGGTATTTAATTGAATGTATTCTTCCCTCTACCAGTGAAATGTTCCCCGTGCCACTGGCTTCAACACAAGCCCAAAGCATCATCGATCCACCCCCATGATTAACAGTTGGAAAGGTGTTCGTTTCATGAAATTCTGCACCTTTTTCTCTCCAACGTACCTTTGCTCATTGCGGCCAAAAATTGCTATTTTAACTTGTTTCCGAAATGCGTCAGGCTTGTTTTGATGTTCCTTTGCAAACTTCTGACGCTGGATTTTGTGGTGAGAACGCAGGAAAGATTTTCTTCTGATGACTCTTACATAAAGGTCATATTTGTACAGGTGTCGCTGCGCATTAGAACAGTGCACCACTCCAGAGTCTGCTAAATCTTCCTGAAGGTCTTTTGCAGTTCAACGGGAGTTTGGATTTGCCTTTCTAGCAATCCTACGAGCGGTTCTCTCGGGAAGTTTTCTTGGTCTTCCATACGTCAATTTGACCTCCTCCGTTCCTGTTAACTGCCTTTTCTTAATTACATTACGAACTGAGGAAACGGCTACCTGAAAAGACTTTGCTATCTTCTTATAGCCTTCTCCTGCTTTGAGGGCATCATTTATTTTAATTTTCAGAGTGGTAGAAAGCTGCTTAGAGGAACCCATGGTTGCTGATTGTTGGGACATGGTTTGAGGAGTCAGGGTATTTATAAGGCTTTGAAATTTGCATCACCTGGCCTTTCCTAACGATGACTGTGAAGAAGCCATAGCCTTAACAAGCTAATGAAGGTCTAAGACCTTGGTACAGGTTTTATGAGAGCTCAAGTCTCTTGGGGTGCCCAATCGCTTGCATGGTGCTCCTTTCCTTTTTTCACCCTAAAATTGTACAAAGCAACATCAATACACTCATCTTTCTTGAAATGTTGAAAATAATTTCATTTTTAACTTCATGACTTTTGGAGATCAGTTCATCTTCTACTCACTTAATTATTCCAGTCACAGAAATTTTGACCAGGGGTGCCCAAACTTTTGCATGCTACTGTATGTTCCGTTAAACAATAGTTTGGTATAAAGTGCGAATTTAGCAATGCAGCCACACTGCTCTCGGGAGCTGGAAAGATGCTGTTACTGATACCGTCTATTTTGTAAGCGGTTTGATATTTTTCTCACTATGAATTCGTTTTCCCATTAAATCGGGTACATTTCCTGATCTTTTCCACACCCTTCGTCAGGAGCGGAAAGTTGGCAAACCATTCCACATTCCAAGAGATCCATCGGCAGAAAATTCGACAAACATTTACAGCGGCATCTTTGCAGACGTTGGTGTTCCCTGTAGCTAAAAATATCCAGTTTCACAGATGATATTTTTTGATCGTGATACAATTTCAAGTTATAATATTCCTTCCGTCTCACAACAGCAACCGGCATCTGCCTTTGTGCAGGAATCGCTGAAATATGTGAGAGAGAGAAAGGTTGCAAAAGTTCTCAAGATTTTTTAGACCGTCGAGCAATATCGACGATATATTATTGAATTGGAATGAGAGATCCAGCATCTGTTAATAACTCTCTCTTTTCCTGTCTGTCTCTGTCTGTCTGTCTGTCGGTCTGTCTGTCAGTCTGTCTGTCTCTCTGTCCTCCCCACCCTTCGCCCCGCTCTGTCTGTGCAGAGTTTCTGAGCTTACCCTATCGGGATGGTTAAGGAGTTAAAATACTCACCTCCCTTTTCTTCGTTTTCCCTCGTGTCATCTTCTCCGCGGACGTACTGTTTTTTTTTTGTGGACAAGGGAGACTCTTAACTTTGTCCCCACTTTAGCTGCGCTGGGCGGTTTGTGTGATGGAGATTCCCCACTCAGAACAGTTACCGCTCATTCACCCAGACACCTCCCTGTTTCAGGCCCTTTCCAGTTCACGTGAGCCCCCAGGAGAGGACTGAGGAGTTAGTGTCAATAACTGAAAGTGGAAGCTCAGTGGGTCCCAGGATTTGAACAGCGCTCAGGTAAAAGTGTTGCATCCACCCATCCGGCTGCAGGGTCAGTGTTTTGGGTAAAACAGGGATTGCATCTCCTGCAGCCCCGGGGGCTGGAGCTCGGGACAGTTCTGCAAGGAGATCAGACGATAGGTGTGGTTGAGATGGGTTCTTCCGCGACTACTGGGCGCTGCCTCTTGGCACTGATGGTAATGTTGTCACTGAGGGTGAGTATTAGAATTAAGATGCGAATCGAGCCTGTGACTCTGGCACCACGTGGGAGGGGGTGACGGGGAAGATACGGAGAGCAAAATAAACAAAAATATCGATGCCGCAAATTTGAATTCAAGCAGAAAATTCGTCAGGTCGGGAAGCCTGTGTGGGGCAAGGAGCATAGTCACCAGTTCAGGTCGGAACCCTCTACCGTTCACATGAACACGAGGGCGACAATTTCCCATCGCGGCGAATTTTCCGCCGATCCTGACTGTTGTCGATCCCGGGAAGGCGAGGTCTGATGTTCGGCAATTAAATTACTCTAACAGGCGTCCTCGGCCCGCCACCTACGCAGAACCTGGCGGAGTCGGCGAGGGTGATGGGGCATTAACACAGAGCCACCTGAGCTAAACAGCCGCTACGTCGCTGGTGTTCTGCTAATCAGAGCGTGGTGAGGGTGGTGACACCGGGACCACACTCATTTGTTCATTTGTATCTGGGGGCCTTTATCTCAGTCACCCTGCCCAGTAGCGGGATCTGAACTTCGCGTGGATCGATGGCTGAGGTCGATCATAATTTTACATGATGTTTGGACACAAGAAGAGGTCATTCGTCCCATTGTGTCCCTGTAGAAAGAGATGGTTAAACGGTGCAATCGCATCTTCGGGACACGCTCCACGTGTGTGAGTATCTGCCTCATTCGTCCTTTCAGGCAAGGCAGTGAGACTGAGGTTGCATTCTCTCGTTATGGGTATGAGGGTCGGCCATTCAGCTGTTCTACCTCCTGTCCGCTCCTATTAACTGCTGAAGTGCAACCTATGATTTACGGTATTTCACCGGAATGATAAGAGAAATAGGCCTTTCCATTTATCTGGATATCTCAAAAATTTGTACACTTCAATTAAGTCTCCCTCCAGGAGTTTCATCTCAAGCAATCCAGGTTGCCTGATCTTTCAACATATTTCGTGTTTTTATCATTTGTTCCAGTCTTTTTGTTAAAAGGAGCTTTTTATATAGTAGTTATACACTAATAATAAAGCATTTGCGTATTGCCAGAAGGCTGTGAGTGATTCTGCCCGAGCTGGTTTTGTGAGCTGCCAATTCCAACCATGTGGTCACAATGCTGTTTAAGGATCGAGTTCAAAACTTTCACTAAAAAATGCCAAAGGAAAAGTGATATGCCTGGATGGTGTGCGACCTGGAGAGAAATGTGAAGGTGGTGACATCACATGACCCTTCTTCCATTGCCATCGCTGTAAATTTGTAACAAAAACGTTTCTTCTTTTACACTCCATATCCTTGTAATAGTGGCCAATGTTATATGAACCGTCCTAATTACCTGTTGAATATACATGCTAACATTGTATTTCAATTATAATGATTCTGGGGATCTTTGGACCGTATCAACGTACCCTCACTGCATGCGTAGACTTTCTCTTCCAAAGTGGATAACCTCACATCTTCCTACAGTATACTCCAACTTTCAATGTCTTTCCCTCTCACTTATCCGATCGATATCGCTTACAGGCTCTTTTTGTACTCCTCACAAGTTACTAACCCACCAATTTTTGTGTTGTCAGCAAACTTGGCTGCAGGACTTTCAGCTCCTCCATCCAAATCATGAAAATAGATTGTAAGTAGCTGAGGCCGAGCACTGATCCCTGTGGTACTCAGTTGGTTACTGACAGCCGTTCTAAACATGACCCGTTTATCCCATTGAGTGATGGGCTGACAGTCAAGTGGGCTGCCTTGTCCTCAGGATGTGTTGAAGGTGGCAGTGTTGGAGCTGCATTCATCCAGACAAGTGTGGTGTCATCCCACTTCATTGCAAGATGCACAGTCTTCGACCTGTTCTTGTAATTGTAATAACAATATGTCTGCTTCACTGGTGCGTTTGCGGCTGAAGCACCCAGATGACTGCAGATGCTGGAATCTGCAGCAAAAAAAAGTACACAACGCTGGGACAACCCAGCAAGGAGACTCACCAGTGCTTTTACGTCCTCAGAAAACGATAAGAATTTGGTATGTCTTCATCGACCCGAACCAATTTTCATTGCTGCACCACAGAAAACATCCTATCTGGATGCATCACGGGTTGGTGTGGCAAGTGCTCTGCCCTTGATTGTAAAAAAGCTGCAGAGATTTGTAAACACAGCTCACCACAACACGGAAAGCAGCTTCCTCTCCATGGACTCTTGTCTATACTGTACATCGCTGCCACTGTAAAGCTACCAACATAATCAAAGAGCCCACCCACACCGGACATCCTCTTGTCTCCCTTCTCTCATCGGGCAGAAGTTACAAAAGCCTGAAAGCACGTACCGCCAGGCTCGAAAACAGCTTCTATCCCGCTGTTTAAAAAAATATTGAACGGTCCTTTAGTGTGATAAGGTGGACTCTCGACCACAAACTACCTCGTTATGACCTTGCACCTTACTGTCTACCTGTACTACTCTTTCTCTGTGGCTGTTACACTTTATTCTGCATTCTGTCGTTGTTTTACCGTGGACTACCTCAATGCACAGTGTAATGAATTGATCTGCATGGAACAAATGCAAGATAAATTTTTCACTGTACCTCTGTACATGTAACAGTAATAAACCAATTCCAATTCCAAGTCAAGGAGCACCTGTGGCTGCACAAGGTGTCAGCTGACGATTTAGGCCGTGGTCCTGTGTCATGTCCGAGAGACAAGAGGAAAAGAAACGACAGAAAAGTGTTCTCTTCCCACATTGACTCACCTGTTCACCTCGTTTACTTCTACCTTTGTTTACTTTTCACTGACGTGGTTCCATCTGCCAATTTCCCGCTCATCCAGTTCCACCTATCATCTTCCAGCCTCTGTCCTACCACCCCCACTGTTATATATCGGCGATCTTTCTTCTTCTCTTTGTCCTGAAATGGGGTTTGTCATGAAATAGGGACTTGTAACTTTTGTCTCCACAGATACTTCTTGACTCACTGAGTTCATCAGAAATTGTGTTTTAGTTGCTGAACGACGGTGCTGCATCTAATTAGGCCTATTTATTTTTTTCTTGTAAAATAATATTTTGAGAGACTTTTTAATGAGTTAGTTGAACAATGAAGGAAACTTCAGCAGTTTCACCACTGAATTTATTGTGTGGTTTATAAATATCCCCCACGAACGTTTGGAGCAGGCAAGTCATTTCCAGCAATGCGTCTTAATTTTGGGTCTGTTTCTGTAGATACTTCACTGCTTAGTGTTCTGTAGAACTGGACTACCAGTGGATTTCTTGAATGCACTGAGAGGCAGGGTAAACGCAACCACTGATATTTTAGTTTCGCAGAGATATAATGGCCGAATATTCAAGGTTAACCGTCATCGTAAAGAAACTCGGAGCATGTGATACTGACTCTGTTATTTACATTTTCAGTTATCTTTTCCATTGCCAGGGTAACAGCCCGCTAGATCTGCAAGGGGTGTCGCACGTTTTTATCGCACTCTGGTCACTGCCCCTCAGCGGAGAGGTACGGGACTCGGGAGCAGCTGCATCAGAATGATGATGGGAGGAAAGGATGCTCTGTGCATTTGCACTGTCTAGAATGTATTATGTTTGTGTTGGAATAAACTTAGAACTAACTAACTGACTGGTGGGGTGGTGGTATTAACGCAAATCCGTTGATTATTTCAGGATATCCTAAACAGTTTGCAATTACTGTGCATCAAAATGGAAACAAAATGTATGTGCATACACGTTAAATTAAAAAAGAGAAAATGTTGGAAATGCTCAGCAGGACAGACGGCATATTGGCCAGTCCCAGCTCTGATAATGAGTCTTCCACTATTTCTCTTTCTACAGTTTGTGAACCGTAAATGGCGGGAATACTTCCAGCAGATTGCGGCCAGTAGATGGTCGCGGGGGAGTCCGTTGCTGGGTTATAATCCTGGGATGGTGACTCCGAGAATATGGAACTTGCAGTATCCAGGGCTTCTGCCCAGGTCTGTCGTTCTGCACTGTGACTGGATGTTCGTCCTTTCGCAATGAAACAGACGTCTCTGGAGGTTCAACATCGGTTGTGGGGAGATCACTGACAATACCACCCAGTGTGAGACACGGGGACAATGTATGATGCTACTGGGGGGAGGAATGGGGGTGGTGAATGACATGTCACACAGTGTGTCCCGGGGAGGATGGGTCCCTGGGATCAGTCTGCCCGTATTTATGAGGTATGGAGCGAACATTTCTGTTCTGCGCTCATATGTTTGGGTCTGGAGTTCCTTTGGAAGCTATTAGTGCTACTCTGCGGAGAGAACGAGTTCCCATCCCACCCTTCACTGAGACAGGCCATTAATAAATGTGCAGCTCCGTGTTTGCAATATTAGTCATGTACCTGTGGTTCATTATTTGACCCATGTTTGGAAATTCCCCTTCTGTCACCTGTCCGTCAGCCGGTGGGTATCAAATAAAAACTGAATATCCTGGAGATCTGAATTAAAAACAGAAAACGTTTGAAGCCGTTCTGACGAATGGCCTTGGACCAGAAACATTAACATTAGACCATGAGACATAGGAGAAGAATTAGGTGATTAGGAAAATAGATTCTACTGCGCAATTCGATCATGGCTGATTTATTTTTCCTCTTAGCTCCCATTCTCCTGCTATCTTCCCGCAGCCCTTGACCCCCTTACTAATCATGAAACTATGAACCCCCGCTTTAATGTACCGAATGACTTGGCCTCCACAGCCCTCTGTGACAATGAATTCCACAGATTTACCACCGTCTTGCTAAAGAATTTCTTCCTCATCTCAGTTTCAAAGGGAGGTCCTTTTATTCAGAGGCTGTGTCCTCTGGTTGTAGACTCTGCCATTGTTGGAAACATCCTCTCCAGATCCACTTCATCCGGATCTTTCAATATTCGGCAGATTTCAATGAGATCCTTCCTCATGCTTCTAAACTCCAGGAAGTATCGTCCCAGAGGCATCAACCATTCCTCATGTGTTAACCCTTTCATCCCCACGATCATTCTTGTAAAACACCTCTGGACTCTCTCCAATGTTACCACACTCTTCCTTCGATACAGGCTCCAAAACTGCTCACAATACTACAAATATGCTCTGACCATATAAAGCCTCAGAGTGGCATACTTGTTTTTATATTCTAGTCATCTGAAATGAATGCTCGCATTATACTCACCTCTTTTGCACAGTCCCCACATCTGTCCTGCAATGTGGCATCCTGAACTGCACATAATACTTCGAAGGTGGCCTAAAGATAATTTTATGCAGTGGAATATGACTCACCAACTTTTACGATCAGTGTCCATACCGATGAATGCAAGCAGGCCTTATTTGTTCATTACCAGCACACGTCGTCCTTGCCACTTTAACGGTTGGGGTGGGGAGGTCAACAGTACAACTATGACCTGGACCGGAGCCCACCCCTATTTGAGCTGATCCATGCATGGGGAGAGGGCGATAGATACGGGTCGGTCCCCGGACGATAGACCCGCCCCGTTCCTTTTTCTCTGAGTAACCAGCGCAAAGCCCCGACCCTCGCTGCCCACCCGCGCGCTCTCTTATCTTGCATCACGCAGGCACTGCTCGGCTCGATCTGAGGCGGGCCAGCAGCCGTCCACCTAATTATTGGCAGGCACGGGACCCACAATACGTCAACGAAGGCTGTTTGAGCTGCTGAGCCGTTATGGTGACAGCAGATGTCAATCACTGGTTATAACGAAGTGCGCAAGTGGACCCGCCGTGGGGGCGGGGGGGGAGTTACTGGTTCCACAATAATATCGCGCCTCCCGTTCCCTCCCCAAACTCCCAGTCAAACCCGAACAGACCTCGGAGAAAATGTTCCGCTTTCTTAATTTACTTACAGTTCCTTCCGAAGGCAGTTTGACCGTTTGTGAACCGGATTCCCCACGGATGAGTGAAGCGTATCTCTGTGGCCGGAACCGGTGAGTTGACTGATTTATTTATGAGAGGCAGGAGGAGGCTTCTCAGCCTATCGGTTCCATGCCGGCTCCGAGGGGGGGATCCCTGCAGCCCCGTTTCCTAATTTCCCCAAATGTCTATCGGCTCCTACTTTTACACCCTTGATCTGCTCCCCAACTCTGACTTACCATTTATTGCTTCCAGTGCCAACCGCCCCTCTTTTGGATTGTGAGGAATCTGAAGCCACCTGTGTTCCTACGGCCGTCTCCCCAGGTGGGCTGTGGGGGAAATGGCACCCGGCTTTTCATTTTCTCCGACTGTTTATACATATTACTCCTTCAGTGGCCGCGGTCTGAAACTTCCGAGGAACAAGACAGCCGCGAGAGGAGTGAACCGCAGAGCAGCGGGGGCAGGTCTGTTAGTTGTAGGAAGGATTGTCATGGTGCGGTAGGGCTGAACGGTTTAGCCTGTGCTGTTATCTCTGCAGTTATCTATTCGCCGCAAACAACGTCTGCAGAGTGAGATGTGGAGTCTGTGCACTGGAGATAAGTGGTTGAGTATCAGTTGTTGAAAAAGCAAGAGTCAATTGTAGTGAGAGTACAATGTTGCGGTATAAAAGACCCCTGATTGTCGTGTATGAAAGACAAATCCATCGTGTACATACAGCAAATAATTAGGAAGTCTAATAAAATGGTGCATGTGCATTCTCAAACTCGCTGAGTTTTGATACTTTACTGGGGTGACCAGTTCGCAGATATATAGGAGGCCAGCACGTAGGTTTTCCAACAGGAAGACAACCCTATTCGTTCTGCATTTTGGGGTCAAAATTTCAAACACTTGCAAAACAGCATTAGTACAATTTGCACTTTATTGGTTGGAATTGGCAGCTCACAAAACCTGCTCAAGGAGAACAGTAGCCTGTTTCAAAATGATCAGTGAAGCAGCCTCCTGTGGTCGCACCGGTGAGTACATCCTATTTATTTAACAGACGCAGGGTGAGGGTGCTCAGCCCATTGGGTTTAAGGTGGCTCCCACGGGAGGGATCCCACCACCTTTAACCCCATCCGTATGTCCCCACATGTCCACCCGCACCCCCTTCAAAGCGTTTGTTAGGAAAATGTCTACATTGAACAGCATGACCGAGAATCCCCGAGCCACATGTGTTTGTGCAGAGAGCGGCCCCGATGGGCTTGCTGCCTCCCACTCGCCAGGACTCACATTTTCACCAGTGGTTTCGGCTTGTTTGTTATGTTTTATTTGCAGTTCTGTTCCAATGGGCCCAACATCCACGGCCGAATAGCCTGTCCCGTGCTGTATTGCTTGAATGTTTCAGAATATGTGTATTGCTCGAAGACTGTAATATATTGTCCTTGAGCAGGTTTCCAGATCTCCCAACCCCACTTATTGCAGTGCATGCGATGTTGTTTGGGAGGGAGTTAAAATGTTTGACCAAAACCGCAGAAATCATGCGGATATATTAGCAAGTCGGGATGGTGTGTGACCTGGAGGGAAACCTGCAGGTGATGGCAGCTCATGTGCTTGGTGACCTTCTCATCCCTTTAAAGTTGTAATAAAACTTTCTAACTTTTATACTTCACATCCTGGTAAAAGAGGCCAACATTCGAAAAGTTTTCCTGATTATATGTTGCATTTACATGACAGATTGGTGCCCCACACACAAGGATCCTTGGTCCCTTTGTACTGCAACATGTAATTTTCACTGCATGTATATAATCTTGTTTTCTCATCATTCCTTCCAAAGTGGATAACCTCACATTTTCCTACAAGCTGTCTGCCAACTTCTTGCTCCCTCGCAACCTCTCCATATTCCCTGCAGGTTCTTTATGTCCTCATAATGTGCTAAACTACCTATCTTTCTGTCATCAGCAAATCTGGCAACAGTGGTTTTGTCCTCTCCAGCCAATTCATTCATATAAATTGTAAGTAGTCGCTCTCCAACCTTGAATCCCGTGACACTCAACTGGTTACTGATGGCTAATCCAAATATCACCCATTTGTCCCAGTGACTAATGGGCTGACACTCAAACTATCTTGTCATGGCTGGCGCCGAACTTGGGAGTTGTTGTAGCTGTGCTCATCCAGGCAACTGGAGTGTCTTCCTTCAGGTTCCTAATTTGTGGCCCCGCAGATAATGGAAATGAATTGGAGTTCCTCATTGCAGCCTGACTAGCTCTTGTAATTGTAATATCGATGTGACCTGGTTCATCTTCTGGTCACTGCTGCCCCCAGTATCTTGATGAGCAGTTTAGTGATGGAAGTGTCATTAAATGTCAAGTGTTGGTGTTTGGACTCCTTGTTCGAGATGGACATTGCCGGAAACCTATGTTGCATAAATATTACTCACAGATGCCTGTGCCTAAATGTTGCCTTGGTCTGGATTTATTATTGAGGACTTCCAGGGTTTCTCCCTCCTACCTGTCTACCACTGAAGCCGCTTTCATTAGGGGTGTTGTGGCACGAGTTCCAGATGCTAGTGAGGAAGACTTTTATAGGGTCAAAGAGGAAAGTGACTGCATGTATTGTAATCTGGAACAAAAGAAACTGAATGCTGGGAAACTCAGCAGGTCAAGCAGCATCTGGTGGGAAGTTAAAGGCTTTTAGGCAACAGGTTGAACCATATGTGGAGGGATTGATGGGCAGATTGAACCGTGGTGGAGGGCAATTTCGGGTAGTACGGTCCCCTGGTGTTCTCCCACACACACGGTCCTGTCCACATAGTTTTCTTCTCCCTTTGCTTACCTTTCTCATCCCCTCTGCCCAGCCGGCTGCACCTGTCTCCTGCCATCTTCTGTCCCACAACTGCACCCCTCCTCTCCGCTTTCATCTTTGACTTCCAAATATCAGGGCGTTTCTGATCCGGGGAGGATGGGCGCCAAAGGATCAGGCTGCCTGGATTTATGACGTGCTGAGCGAACACTTCTGCTTTGGGCTCAGTTGTTTCTGTCTGGAGTCCCTTTGCAATCTGTTAGTGCTACTCTGGGGAGAGAATGAGTTCCCATTCCACCCTTCACTGGGAGAGGCCGTCAATAAATCGGTAGTTCCGCTTTTGCCACACTAGATATGAACCCAGGGTTCAGTTCGCAACGAGTTTGAAAAGTCCCCCTCATTTCACCTGTGAGCCGGTGGAAAGCAAAGAAATTTTTAAGGTGCTGGAGATCTGAAATAAAGCGGAAACGTCTAATATAATTCTGACAAAGCTTGTTGGATATGAAAACTGTTCCTCTTTCCCACGGATGTTCTTTATATACTGAGTGTTTCGAGAATTTTAGGGTTTTCTTTTAGCTTACATTTACCTTGGGAAGGTTTAAGAGTCCCGGGGAATGTGTATGTGCACATGTGGACACTTTGTTTACTTGATGGGGGCAGTAATCAAACCAGAGCTTTTCCCATTGAATTATCCTGGGACCAAATTGCAGTTTATTTCTGGAATTGTCCTCATTACAGTTGGCTCTTACTGTGAAATGAACAACGACTCCTTCGTATTCCATCTCAGGTGTTGGGAAGTGAGAGGGACAATTACTTATTTGTTCACTGAGATCATTATATCTGAATTCATCATTTAAGTTTCAGTGAGATTTGGAAACACTGATCAGAGATGTTTTGTCCTCCTTTGCATTGTCCACTTGCTTCCTTACTTGCCCGGTGAAAATTAGATAAAACCATAGAACCATAGAACCATAGTAAACTACAGCACAGAAAATACGACATTCAGCCCTCTCGTCTGTGCCGAAACTTTATTCCAATGGTCCCATTTACCTGCACTCAAGAACATAACCCTCCAGACCTTTCCCGTCCATGCATCTATCCAATTTATACTTAAATACTAAGAGTGAGCCCGCATTTACCACGTCAGATGGCAGCCCGTTCCACACTCCCACTACTGTGAAATAGTTCCCCTAATGTTCCCCCTAAACCTTTCCCCTTTCACCCTAAAGCCATGTCCTCTCGTACTTATCTCTCTTAATCTACGTGGAAAGAGCCTGCTCGCATTTACTCTGTCTATACCCCTCATAATTTTATAAACCTCAGATCTCCCCTCATTCTTCTCCGCTCCAAGGAATAAAGTCCTAACCTGTTCAATCAATGGTATAAATACTTCCGCCAAACTTAATGCTGCAGATCGGTCTCAATTGAAAACAGAAAACGGAACATCGTGGAAATACTCATCCGTGGTAAGAGAATTAGTGTTAAATAGTTCATTTAAATGACCTTCAATCACTCTCAACACGAATGAATAAAGACACTGAAACACATGAAAATACAACATTGGACCAGACAGATGCTGAAGCCTCGCAAACATTGCGGATAATTTCAACGATGTTACTTTATTTAACTGAATGAGAAGTGCAATAAATGGGCTCCCGATCTTGAGAATTCACAAGCAGAGCTCCCAGTAAGCTAAGTGAAGCAGTGACCTTCCGCCAGAGGGCACTGAGGGGCTGTGCTCTAGACAACTGAGGGGCTGTGCTCTAGACAACACTTCACAGGTGTATGATCAAAGAGCAAAAATGCAGTGGTGATATTTCTATATATCTATTGATTCAATGTCGCCATGAATGTACCGGTTTGGCGGGAAATGAACGTAAATAATGATATGTGAAGGTAATATTGTGTTTCCTGCAGATGAAGTTTCAGTGAATAAAATATGTTTTTGAAATGAAAGACAGCAGTGTGTTCCGGCCTCTGGAGAGCGAAGCATTGCTGCCGGATCACCAGTGTTCTTGAGTGGACTCGAACAATTAACCTTTGGGTCAACAGCCAAATGCGCTGACCGAATACACCACGGCGACTCCCTGAAGGAAGTAGGCATAAATAGGTCATAATTTGGCAAAGGGGGCGGGGTGCGGGGGAGGTGAGCAGGGATCGTTGAAAGGATTCGGATTTCCACAATGACTTTGACCGGCGGGGGAGACGAGGTAGTTAAAACACACACAGCTATATTGATGATAAAAATCTTGGTGCCAGTGTGTGGTGTGCAATATATATTTTGGGTGCACTTTAGAAATAGTTATATTGTTTCAATGGTGACAGATTGAAATGTATTGGTGTTCTGAGCAACCCGGGTATGGTTGCGCACAAAGCACTGAAAATTAACATGAAGGTTCAGTGAACGTATCGGAAGACAAACGACATGTCTCCCTACATTGCCAGAGGGTTTGCGTACCGGACAAAACACGTCTTACTGTAATTATACAGGGGCCTGGTGAGACGGCACGGAGAATATCCGAATATTCGAATCAGGAACTACAGTTAGCCACTAGACCCCTCGAACCTACTGCACCATACAAAAGAACGGCTGTTCTGATTGGTCCTCAGCTCCACATCCCCGCCTCCCCTGGTGATCTTTCACCACTTGCGATTTCACCATTTAACCACCACAGCTTTAAACTATTCAGAGACTCGGCTTCCACTGCCATTTGAGGAAGGGAGTTCCATAGACTCACGGCCTCCTGTGTACAGGTCCGCCGCACCCCCCCCCCCACCTGAGGAAAGATATACTTCTGATGAAGGGAGTGCAGCAGAAGTTCACCGGGTGTGTCCTGCGAAGAGAGGTTTAGCAGCAGTGGGTTGACGCTCTCTGGAGTTCACTGAATGAGAGGTGATCTCATTGCTTTTCACACACTCTGTTGCCACAAGAGTATGGGCCGACATCAGTCATGCAAATTTACCGCTCAGTAAGGAAGCCATCTGCCCCATCATGTACGTTTCGGCTTTAGAAGAATAGTCGACTTCCAGGAGTAACTGGTACCACAACACCCAAGAGCATTTCCAGGCGAACGTTCGTGGTTTATATCAGAAGCTTTGAAACACGGCAGAAGCAATTTTGTTTACCTCGTGTTATTTTCAGTCTGGGAACCAGACAATCAACAGTCTATCGAAAGTTATGCACACACGGGTTACTGCGGGCAGACCGGCAGATCCCGTAGTCGGCAGGATTCGAATTTGCACAGCGAAACCCAAATGGAGTTCCAGTCCATCGTCTTAACCACTCTACCCCGACTACCGCTCTCCCACAGCTCGGCAGGCAAAGGGACATCCTCCATGTGATGCAATCAGTGTGTCCCGGGACGAAAGGTGACAGCACCGATCCCTGAATCAGAGAAACAGGACTGATTCTGGACTGAAAACAGGAAATGCTGAAATACTGAGCAGGTCAGGCTGCGTCAGTGGAGGGAGCAACAGAGTTAACTTTTCATATCGATGAACTTTCATCCCGAACTCATGGTCATTCAGGAGGAACAGCAGCATTCCTCTTTGACAGTCCATAACCCGATAGCCTGAACACTGAATTCTCCAATTCAGGTAAACTAATGCCCCTCTGTCCCTTCCCTCTCTCCTCCACATCCATCCAGGTATTCCTCCATACACTCCATCCCCAATCACCTGGTTCCTTTACCCTCCACCAGTTACTCCACCTGCCCATCGCCCACACACTCCTTCCACTGATTCTCCTCCTACTGTTCCAATCTGCCCTAGTCACCTGCCTCAGTTGATGCTGTGCTCCACCTTTCTCTCCCATTATACTCCATCTCCTACAGTCTTTGTGTGCCTCCGCTATCAGAGTTCAGCCTCTGCCCAGATTTTCATTCTTTCCTCCTTCATCTGCCTATCACCCCTCCTCACCTTGATGCACCTACCGTTTGCTACCGTTTATCCACCCTTCCCCAATATATTTTCCCCACCAGCAATCTCCACGCTACATTTCAGTCCGCACGAAGGACTGTCTTTTACCTTCCACAGGTGCTGCCTGACGCGTTGAGTTCCTCAAGCATCTTGTCTGGTGTTCCAGATTCCAGCACCCGCAGTCTCCTTTGTGTCTCCAGTCATTCCACTTGCTCCTCGTGATATCAAGAAAGGGGTTGGAGTGCTGGAAAAGGCTAAGGACCCAGGGAGAATACCGACTGCAAGGCTGAGGACCAGTGCCCCAGAGACAGCTCCGTCTCCAGCCACGTTGTTCCGGTACGATTGGATCACTGGGATTGAAACAGCAGAAGAAATTGCCCAGGTATTTTCACAGAAAGCAGGCCACATACCGCCAGGCTAATTAACACCCACAATGTCTGCTTTCTATCAGCAGCCAGCTGATGAAAGCAGTTGTCGTCGACATCTTGGTTCACAGCAGAAGACACCTATTCACCGCGTGTTAGGCTGAAATGAGAGTCGGTGCTGCAGCATTTTCTGGTTGAATAAAACAGATTCCGCTGTAAATCACATTAACTCTCTAGGCATATAACATTTATTTGAGTTCCTTTCGAAATATTGGTATTTGTGATCATATGGTAGCCCTTCCTCCGAATCCAAAACGTGATCGAGTACCTCACGAAGCCGGAGAGTGCAATCACAGGATAATCTACTGGCTTGGTCCTCCTCCAGACTGTCCTAATCCACGTTGGGAGTGTGAATCTTAGGGCAGTGCCAATCACTCCGTCAGGTCCTGGTACTTGACGGTCCTTCTTCCTGGCAGTCCTGATCCAGACTGGTGCTGCATCGGAAGACAGTGCCAGTCACACAGGGAGAAGTGGACGTTTGGAGTTAGCTGGTTCGGACGGAACGATGGGAGCCCGCAGACCCTCAAGAAACACAGATTTATTTTTCTTGGAATGGTACTCAGGCTCTTGTTGCAGGTTGCTGAAACGAAGAGAGTTAAGGTGCATATTCTTGCCAACATTTGCTACATTTGCAATGAATCTTTATCTGCGTTACTTTGTCACAAGTGGGACGTTGTATTCGATGATTGTCTTGTAATGCACCTTCTGCAGGCTGGCACAAGTCCAGCAATAATCATCATCTTAATGCCAGAAGTGGCGATATTCGCTGATAATTTCCCAATATGCTCTTTACTTCACCTTTTATTGCCGAATGAAACAGCCCGTGTCTGTCTGTGCCATCGCCGAGGCTCTTTCAGCAGGTTCTGATCAGTGGCAAGTAACATACTATCACAATAACGACGGGCAACCTCATTCTCCAAAATTAAAGGCCAACGGCACTTTGTTAACTTGGAGAGAAAAAAAACTTCGGAGGGCTCGGGCTTCGGTTCGGAGGACTTCGGAGCAGCTAAGTATTTTCTCTGTTTATCACTTTTATTAGGGTTTTTAAATGTAAGGGTTAGTTTTTGTTAGGGTTTTAGTGTAAGGGATAGATTTTTAAGTTCTTTCTAACTAGTCGAGTGGCGGCTGGACTGCGCAGGCACGGCGCGGGCAGCTTAAAAAGCAAACAGCCTATAGAGCGGAGAGCGTTGGAGAGGGCAGCGGAGTGAGTGGGAACAGAGTGTTCTGGGCTTTGGCTCAAGGGGCTTCGGGCGTGAAGGGGCAATGAGGGTGTTAGCTGGTAAGTAGGTAAAGGTAAGGTTTTTCTGTTGTTTATTATAGATTTGTAGGTGGGACTGACTGGGGAAAAAAGAAACGTAGTTAGATGGAGGACATGGTCATATGCTGCAGCTGTTTGATGTGGGAACTCGTGGACCTTGCTGCGGTCCAAGATCGCCACATCTGCAGTAAGTGCTTGAGGCTGGATGAGCTTCGGCTCAGAGTTAATGAGCTGGAGTCGCAGCTACAAACACTGCGCAGCATAAGGGAGGGAGAGAGTTATGTAGACACGGTCCATCAGGTGACAGTCACGCCCCCCCCCCCCAGAGCAGGTACATCTGAGGTTCAGGAGGCAGATAAAATGGTGACTGTCAGGGGAGGGAAGAGGAAGAAGTCAGGCAGGCAGACAGAACAGGGAACCCCGGAGGCTGTTCCCCTCAGTAAAAGGTTTTCTGCCTTGGATGCTGTTGAGGGGGATGACCTGCAGTGGCCTAGCTGCAGTTACCAGGTCTCTGACACTGGGACCGTACTGCTGCTCAGAAGGGAAGGGTGGAAAAGAGACATGCGGTTGTGATAGGGGACTCGATAGTCAGGTAAACAGATAGGAGGTTTGTGGCAGTGAGAATAAATCTCGGATGGTATGTTGCCTCCCAGGTGCCAGGGTCAGGGATGTCACTGATCGGGTCCACAGGTTCTTGAGCGGGAGGGAGAGCAGCCAGAAGTTGTAGGACATGTTGGTACAAACAACATAGGTAGGAAGAGGAATGAGGTCCTGAAGAGTGAGTTCAGGGAGCTAGGCATAAGATTGAGGAACAGGACCTCAAGCGTAGCGATCTCGGGATTGCTGCCGGTGCCGCGCTATAGTGAAGGCATGAATAAGAGGAGGTGGCAGATAAATGCGTGGCTGAGAAGCTGGTGCAGGAGGGAGGGTTTTAGATTTCTGGATCATTGGGATCTCTTCTCGGGAAGATGGGATCTGTACAGAGAGGACGGGTTACACACGAACCAGAAGGGGGCCAATACCCTTGAGGCGAGATTTGCTAGGCTGGTTCGGGAGGGTTTAAACTAGTTTGTGAGGGGGAAGGGAACCGGAGGAGTAGGTCAGAGGAAGAAGGGGATGGGGAAAAGTTAGATTAAACAGGTAGAGAGGGTTTGGGGAAGGAGAAGCAGAATACAGGCTATAAGAGTAGTAAGGTAGATGGACTGAAGTGTGTTTACTTAAATGCAAGAAGTGTCAGGAATAAGGGAGATGAACTGAGGGCTTGGATAAGTATGGGGGACTATTATATCGTGGCTATAACTGAGACGTGGCTGACGTCAGGACAGAAGTGGATATTGAATATTCCTGATTTTCGGTGTTTTAAGAGGGATAGGGAAGGGGGGAGAAGAGGAGGAGGGGTGAAGATACTGGTCAGGGACACTGTTACGGCTGTGGAAAAGGTGGATGTTGTAGAAGGATCATCTCTAGAGTCCGTATGGGTGGAATTAAGGAACAAGAAAGGAGCAGTTACTCTACTAGGAGTATTCTATAGGCCCCCCGGTGGCAGTAGAGATACAGAGGAGCAGATTAGCAGACAGTTTTTGGAGAGAAGCAAAACTAACAGGTTATTATAATGGGAGACTTCAACTTCCCAAATATAGACTGGAACCTGCTTTGTGAAGGGAAGATCTTGCCTCACAAGCCTGATAGAGTTCGTTGAGGAGGTGACTAGGAAGATTGATGGGGGTAGTGCGGTGGATGTGGTCTATATGGATTTTAGTAAGGCATTTGATAAGGTTACTCATGGTAGGCTTCTTCAGATGGTCAGGGGCCAAGGGATCCAAGGAAGCTTGGCTGTGTGGATTAAGAATTGGCTTGCATGTAGAAAGCAGAGGGTTGTGGTGGAAGGAGTGCCCTCGGATTGGAGGGCAGTGACTAGTGGTGTCCAGCAGGGATCGGTTCTGGGTCCTCTACTTTTTGTGATATTTATAGATGACTCAGATGAGGGGGTGGAAGGCTGGGTTAGCAAGTTTGCGGAAGACACTAAGATAGGCGGTGTTATGGATAGCGTGGAGGGCTGTCGGAGCTTAGAGAGGGATATTGATAGGATGCAGAGCTGGGCTGACAAGTGGCAGATGGAGTTCAATCCGGAGAAGTGTGAGGTGGTACACTTTGAAAGGACAAACTCCAGGGTAGAGTACTAGGTAAATGGCAAGGTACTTGGCAGTGTGGAGGAGCAGAGGGATCTGGGGGTTCATATTCACAGTTCATTGAACGTTGCCTCACAGGTGGAAACAACAGTTAAGAAGGCCAATGGGATGTTGATGATGCAGCTTTACAAAACTCTATTTAGGCCACACTTAGAGTACCGTGTTCAGTTCTGGTCGCCTCATTATAGGAAGTATGTGGAGGCGTTTGAGAGGGTGCAGAGGAGATTTACCAGGATGCTGCCTGTATGAGAGCGTATTGAATATGAGGAGAGGCTTAAGGTGCTAGGGCTTTATTCACTGGAAATGAGGAGGATGAGAGGAGACATGATAGAGGTATATAAAATATTGAGAGGAATAGATAGAGTAGACAGTCAGCGCCTCCTGTCCAGGGCACCAATGCTCAAGACGAGAGGGCATGGCTTTACGGTTATAGGTGGGAGGTTCAGAGGAGATGTCAGTGAGAGGTTTTTCACCCAGAGTGTGGTTGGTGCATGGAATGCACTGCCTGGGGTGGTGGTGGAGGCAGATACATTGGATAGGTTCAATAACTTGTTGGATAGGCAAATGGAGGAATGTGAGACAAAGGGATATGCGGGAGGAAGGGGTTAGGTAGTGTGAGGGTGGTTTGATGGACGGCACAACATGGTGGGTCGAAGGTCCTGTTTTGTGCTGTATGTTTCTATGGTTCTATGGTTTTGAGTAATCGTTACCAAATTACATGGCCCCGGGTATTTCAAGCTCCACCTATCTCCCTTGCTGCCATTAATTTCTTCCGCTTTAACTTTTCCTTTAATCTTCTCTCCGCCTCTCTCTATTCTCCGCTTCTCGCATTTTTTTTTTGCCTGACGCTTCCCCACTCTGATGCAAAGTTTAAGAAGGGATATTGCTCTCTGGGTGTCCAGCCTGGTTATGGAGAATGCCCATCATTCTTTGCGCCTTTCCTTGTATCACACTGGGAGCGCCGGTCTCTCCGAACGTTGGACTCATTCTGCGAATGTGAATCCCCAGAAGCATCTGTGTCTTCTGCAGCTTCTGAGCGTTGGATTCGCACCGTTCCTCTGAATCGTCACTTCTGCATGAATCAGTCTGTCAGTCCTTGTTTGACCGTTTTCATAGTAGTATAGCATCTGTAGCACCCTACGATCCCGGCATTGTATTCCAGACCTCAAACATCCCCTGTGTAGTAATACCTTCTTTATTTTTTGTGCTGGTTTCGGTTATTTTGCCAGTCAAATTTATTCCGCGTCCCCTGGTCCTGACCCCTTTCCGATAATGTAAGCAGATTCTCTCTCTCTCGTGTCTTTAAATGTCCTTGTCAGATCTCCTCAGAACGTTACAATTCTAAGGAGAATATTCCGGCTCTTCCACTCTGTGAACGTAACTAAATTGCTTCATCCCTGCCATTATTCTTGCCGATCTCTCTTGCACCATCTCTCATATCTTTGTAGTTTTTCTGAAGCACAGCGCACAGATATGGACACAATACTCCACCTGTCGTGTCGTCAGCCAGTGGATTGTTAACGTTGACGGTGGTCTTGTGTTGAAAGTAATCTTTTCTAATTCACAGTGAATTAGAACATAAAACAGTACAGCACAGGGACAAGAACCTCGGCCCACGATGTTGTGCCGAATTATTAAACAAGCAGTTAAATGCCGAACTAATCTAATCACTTCTGCCCACACAATGTTCACACCCCTCCATCGTCTGCACATCTTTGTGTCTATCGAAGAGCCTCTTAAACGCCTCCTTCGCATTTGCCTCCACTACCGTCCCTGGCAGTGCATTGCGGGCACCTACCATTCTGTGTGGAAAACACTTGCCCCGCTCATCTCCTTTCAACTTAACACCTTTCACATTAGGGGGAGAACTAGAGAGGAATCTATTCCGAGTTATCCTTTTTCTGGTGTACTTTTGGATTTTTGATCAGTCTGGCAGGGAGTTTTACTGTATATTGTTTGAGTTCTGGTATGTACCTGGCCTGAAATTGGGGTGTATTCGAATGTGCTGATCACTACGTCGATGCGAATGATGGTTTATTCAGCTTCCGGGAATCTCTGTTTACATTTCTGTAACAGGGATCTGTCCCTTGCAGTCCATTGTGCAGTGAATTGGTCGCCGTTATTTAGTGTGTCCAGTCTCGGGTTTAGTCTGAGGATGCGAGACTGTGAATGTGAGTTTCATGTTTTCTTTTTAAAGTCTCCCAGTGACGAACGAATTATCATTACAATAATCTTCACCCTGCTCTGTGAATAGAGACTGAGTACGATATACCGTACTCGCGTATTGGACGGGACCAATTATAACTCAGCAGTGCAATTAATGAGCTCTGTCTAGGATATTACTATGCTCTTGGTGAGAATCCTTTCTGCGCCATTATGTTTCCAATCGGACTCTGCACACGACTAACCTCAGGATTTAACAGTGAATTTAACAATTCCAGATAACCAACATTTCGGGTCTGCTTCAGAACTGGACACCTCCTGAGAAGTACAAGTAAAAAATGCCGTACTGTTGGCAGATGGCTCCTATTTTACCCCTGCATCCCATTCCCACGTGGAATTTTTGATCTCTTGCACTGCTATAACGATGCTCGAGGAAACAGCTATCTTGAGGAAAGTTCTAGCCTTCAGGGCTTCCTGTCGAATTGAATAACTTCAGGTAACATCACTCACACTTAATGTAATATTGACTCAGTTTCTCACTCTCTACTGGCACAGAGCGGCAAGTTAGCCGTTTAGTATGGTGCCACAGTTCACTGTTTTACACCTGTTTGGCTTTCCATAGAGGCATCGAGCTGTCAACTGATACAATGGAGTATCAGGCCATGCGGACCACAAACTAACCATTTATATTATTTTCACCTACCAACACTTCCTTCCTCCACAGGCTTCTATTCCTTGGTGATTCAACTACTCATCTGGATACTCGTTAAATGTTGTTAGAGTCTCTGTTTTCACTACACACTCGAGTAGTGGGTCCCAGATTCCAACCACACTCAACATCATAATCCTCAGATCTTCCCTGTAATCCGTGAAATTTACTCTGGAGCTATGTCCTCCCATCGTATCCGGACTCGCATAATTTTTTTCTGCACCTACCAGGATCCACTTAGCCTCCTCCTCCCCAAAGTGTGTCCTAGAGAACGCTTTTAGGAAGGAGAAATGCGTCCAGGGATGTGCAAAATCTAATAATATTGCGTGGTGCGAAGGTTTACAAAAGGTTGCTTGCGGAATCCGGGTTCTGATCACAAAGTTAAGCTGATGTGTCAAATCAGAGGTTTAAAGTCAGAGAGGATATTTTCATCACGAACTGAAATGAACAGACAGGTTACTCTGGAAGTAAAAACAACACCAGCAAGACTACAGCTTGAGTATTCTGTACATTTCTAGTCACCATACTGTTAAAATGACGAGGTTGTTCTGGAGGACGGGAAAATAAAATTTCTGAGAATGTTTAACGAATTTAGTTGGCAAACAATAAGAAAAAAAAATAAGCAAGAGTAATTCTGTCCGTCTAGAGGTGTTGACAATAAAGAGCAATTTAAATAGAATGAAATCTGAAGGATAAGGTTCCTTCAACGGAAGAACAAAAAATAAAACGTGGGATGTTATTTAACGTCATTGGTAGCAGGAGTGGAGGGAAGATGCGGGTTCCATTTATAACCAGGACTCCGTAGATGCTGCCTGAATGTGTATTGGAGGAGACGGTCTGGGCCCCTTAGGCAGTACTTGGAATCGTATCTCTAAGAGCTCTCACTTGTGGCGCTGTGGACAGTGCCCTCAGTAGTGCAATCAGGCTTGGTATTCGTTTACCCACAGGCATGCCGGAGATTGACTGTCTCTCTCCCATGTAATGTATCTCATTCCACGATTCTCTGAGGAAAGAGCTGTGGAAACCGACTGGAAATAAGACTTTGTATCAGGAATCCTGTTAACCATCAATATTTTTGTTTCTTCTGAACCAGTGTTGGATCGAATCCACTGTTCACGTTTTAAGAAGAGTATGGAGTCGTTAAGGGATTTGTATGTATTTTATTGATGGAGTTTACACAACTCTATTGATGGTTGAACTAATTTAATAATTCGCTCCAGCGTGCATTTCACCGTGTTCTTCAGCTCCTTGCGGAATTTGCTCTGGGTCACGGAGTAAATACACGTGTTGCTGCAGGAATTGAGAGCTTGCAGCATGTATCCCGTTTCACCCGTGATATAAGGAGGGGAAGAGGAAGAAGAATAAACGATAGGTTGCCTCCGCTTTGCTCTCTCCGGGTACTTGTCATTGTCTCCATTTCTGCGGCCCCAGAGCCCCCTCTGGACTCTACTGGCTGCTAAAATCCTTCTGAATATTGAGCAGCAAAATCAAAACAGATAGGACACAAGGGGTTTAAATGAAATTAAACAGTTCGAATGCTGCCCATACGGGAGAAGTGACGAAGCGTTGTTGAAGAGCACAACCCTAAGGAATATTGTCAATGATGTATTGAGATTCAAATATGAAGTACCAGGGGACTGTCTGTGAAAATCCCCCCAAACTCACTGTCCTGATAACCACAGCAGCCGTTCTCTCTGTGCAATATTTTGTTTAAGATTCCCACAACAAATGGCCACAAATCGATCTAAGGTGAAACGACTGTTAATCAGACAGTGACCGTGGTTCTGGCACTGGCCAGGACTTAAATGAGACGACAAACTGGAATAATGCGCAGTAATGAAAGGGAGAAATCAATCGAAACAATCCAAGCCAATAAAGGAATCAACGGAACGACCAGGAGATCGGATGCTGCCATTCCCATCAGGTAGCGATTGATACATTTGGAGAGCTCACGCTTTTCTCGGGACAGGATCAGAATCGCCACCAAGTTCACTGCAAAAAGAGAGAAAAAGAATCAGAGAAATTACTGACCGGATCCAGATCTAACGCTGCGGTTTCAGAGGCTCAGTGAAATTTCCATATCTGTTCATGATAGCACTGGAATAAAAGACGTTGACCAGGTAACGCGTTCAGACGGAGCGATGTGTTCCAAATAACTAACAACATTGCAGGAAATATCAATGCAGGAAACGAATAGAAAAGAAACCGTCGGCAGTTTAGCAAGTAAACGTGGGATGAAGGAAATGAGAACGAAACAAAGAAGTGAGGTGGAGACAGGAGCGGTTTTGGAAACAGAGACATTGAAGGAAATATGAGGAAGAAAAGTACTTAACGTAGTTAGAGGAGAGGCAGCGATGCCCACAGAGGCATTGCAGCGAAAACTTTGAGGAACTAATGCAGTACTCACACTAACACAGCCAATTAACTCATGCAAAATCGATTCAACTTCTACCAACTCGGAACAAATGGGTCCACACAGATTGTATTCAACAAAAAAAAAATCCTGGACTATTTAATTCTAAAATCGGGTTCTGTTCCGTCCCGTCCGCATTGAAACTAAGTTTAGAATACATGAGTCTGGAGTCTCTGCTGGCCGTTAATGGAGTAACGGCTACTTGCCGTTGTTCCCACTATATTTACCGTTTCAACAAGGTTTGACATCCTTCCTTTTCATCCTCAGTAATAAATTTCAACGTGATTTTATCTCATTATAAATGCAAGGAGTGCTAAAGCTACGACGTCCACTAAGGAAGATGATCCACCTGTAACTCTGGAATCTATTTTCGAGCAGCTTCGACAGATTAATTCCAAGTTTGATTCTATTCAATAAAATCATAGACGACCACGACGAACGAATTAAAGTGAATGAAACGTCTCCTTCGACCTTGTATCGGAAAATTGAGTACTTACAGAACCTCTGTAAAAAGCAGGCAAAAGCTAATGAAAATATAAAGCAGAAGGTCTCACAGAAGCGATTGAAGGTAAGCAACCTACGCAATTCTTTGCAAAGCCCTTGACTCATTTATTTCCTACTATTTTATAATCTTGGCCAGAGATTGATCGAGTTCACAGAGCACCGTTCTTTAAATCTCCTATGCAAGTCATACCCAGGTCAGTTATCATCTCTATGCACGATTTTCAAACTAAGGAGCTTCTAATTCGTGAATCTCGCCGAAGAAGAATGATTAATTACGCAGATTGCAAGATCAGAATTTTTGAAGATTATTCACCCGAAGTTATGAATGAACATGTTAAATTTAAAAATGTCACGTGGGAGCTCTTTCTGAAAGGCTACAACACTTCTCTTCGTTATCATGCAAGACTTAGAATTTCTCTGAAAAATGGTTCGTAGAAATGGCTTCGGTCTCCCGAAGAAGCACAACAGTTTCTGGAAGCTGAGGATGGAATGATTTCGTATTTTTCTCCATGAATTGTTAATGTTTTTATCTGTGATAACTCCTTAATAATACTTTCAATCTCTACGTATTTTGATTTTTTAAAATATTTTCTTTGATATGTTACTTTAAATATATTTTGAACTTTTTACTAACAAGATTTAATAAGGGTACTTGTTTTTTCCCTACAATTCTGCAACCGTGTTTATTTTTCAATTCATTGTTTTGAATGGGTTGAACATTCCTAACCTTGAAAGTTAATAAGCATAATGTTTGGATTCATCTGTCTGAAGGTAGTTGTCGGCAGTCTATTGACTGCTTTTCTGTCTTTGAATGGTGGGGGGGGGGGGCGGTGGGTGGGTTCTTTCTTCGAAAGCTATTTCAGTTTCTCTGCCTAATCTGTTGCTCAGTTACCTTATCTGCAAGTCCACAGTTTGTTTGAATCTACATTCAAGTATGGTTTGTTCATTATCTTTCTATTTTGCTTACATTTAAACAATTCCATAATGCACTGAGTTATTAAGCTACTTAGTTTCAACGTGAAAGGACTAAATCACTCGGTGAAACATAAGAAGATATTTCACTATATTAAAAGAATCAAAGGCCGTATTATCTTCTTACAAGAAACGCATTTACGTAACTGCGATATCTCACGACTTTATAGTCGATGGAATAGGCTCCAATTTCATTCAGCTTTTCGAGCTAAATCTAGAGGGTTCTCAAGTTTTATAGATAAGTTTCATTCGATCAACATATGGTAATAACTGACACTAATGGCCGTTTTTTCATAGTATCGGGGAAATAGATAACAGATTAATGGTATTGGCTAATATTTATTCTCCAAACACAGATGACCCAGGTTTTTGAACTATTTTGTGTACTTTTGCCAGATTTGAATCTTTATTCTCTGGTGTTAGGAGTAGACTTTAATTGCTGTGCAGATTCAAGATTAGAGAGGTCATCTACTGAACCAACTGCTCCTAATAAATCAGCTTTATTTCCTCAATGGTTGTTGTTGAGGTGTTACTGACGCCTGGCGTTTTTTTACATCCGGAAGACAAGGAATACTTCTTTTTCTCTCATGTCCATCATACGTATTCCAGGACTGACTTTTTTTTATTGATAATCAAATGATTCCTTAGTTCCAGCCTGTGAATAGAAAGAGATTGCTCTTTCGGATCATGCTCCTGTGCTTTTATCGCTAAATTATCCTGGTTTCCCTCAGACAAACAGATTTTGACGTCTTAATCTAACTTTGTTATCTGATAAAGACTTTAAAAATTCTTGGAGAAACAGATTATTTCTTTTTTAAAGAGAATACGTCGGAAGAGACTTCTCGTCTTACTACATGACACACTTGAGGCCTTTATTAGAGGACACATTATTTCTTGTACGGCAAGTGTTAGGAAAAAAGCTAACAGAGAGAAAGAGAGTTGACTTAGCTAATCAGTTGAAACTATTACACCAAAACTATGCTCTGGACCCAGATCCTGCTGGATTAATCTGTTGCTTATAAGGAAGTCGCCTAGGCTGTACGATCTTTGCACTCTGGAAAGACTCCGGGTCCTGATGGATATCCTGAAGAATTTTTTTTAAAAAGCCTTTTCCTCTCTGCTTATACCTCATTTATGTTCTCTTTTTCCGGATTCTTTCAAATTGGGTGGGTGACAACAATCTTTTTACGAAGCCTCTATTTCACTCTTTCTTAAGAAAAATAAGAACACAACGGAATGTGCTTCGTACAGACCAATTTCGTTATTTAATGCGGATGTTAAAACTTTATCTAAAGTTCTGGCTCGAAGACTGGAGAATATTTTACCATCAATTATATCCGACGATCAGCTTGGTTTTATTAAAAATCGATATTCTCATTTTAATATTCGTCGTTCATTGAATATTATCTGTTCTTCCTTTAAGGAAATATCTGAATGTGTGATATCTTTGGATGCTGAAGACCCCTTTGATCGGGTTGAATGGAATTACTTATTTAAAACTTGAGAAATTTAACTTTGGGACTGATTTCATTCAATGGATTAAATTACTTTATTTATCTTCCTCTGCTCGAGTTATTACTAACTTTCAAAATTCCAACCCCTTTAAACTTCAACGTGGAGCCAGACAGGGATGCCCTTTCAGCCCTTTTGTTAGGCTTTAGAACCTTTAGCCATTTCTTTTCGAGTATCTAGAGATGTCACTGGTATCTCTAGAAGAGCTATTACCAATAAAATTTCGTTATACGCTGGTGATTTATTACTTTGTTTATTTCTAATGTTGAAACCTCGTTACCTCCTGTGCTTTCTCTACTTCCCTGTTTTAGTCAGTTTTCAAGATACAAATTCAATTGCCATAAGAGAGATCTTCTTCCTGTGAATAATCTGATATCACTTGATATTAATCTTCCTTTTAAAATTGTAGGAAATTTTACCTATTTAGGCTTAACGATTACCAAACACTATCAAAGATTATTTGAAGAAAAGTTTCTTACCTGACTGGATGATGTGAAAAGGGTTTTATTAAGTTGGCCCCCTCTCTATATCATTGATTGGCCGAGTTAATTCTATTAAAATCAATATTTTACCGAAATATATATACTTATTTCAGGCTTTAGCTTTTTTTTAATCCTATGTTCTTTTTTGATTCTCTTGATTCAATTATATCTTCTCACATATGGAAAAACAAACATTCCAGATTAAGTAAAGTTCACCTTCAGAAGGTTAAAAATACCTTGTCCAATTAGGTTTAATTATTGGGCAGTCAATATACAAAATCTTACGTTTTGGCTGCATTACATTAATGATGAGGATTGTCCAGTGTGGCTTTCTTTGGAGGCTAACTCTTGTAAAAAAAAATCTATTTTCTCTGCTTGTCTCTTGATTTCCTTTATCATTAAACAAACTAACTGATAATCTAGTTGGTGTTAAACATGCTTTGGGGATTTGGTTACAACTGACACTCCTGCCCGTGGACCAATCAAGGAGAGGATTGTGGCGGCTCAACCAGGGGTACCCAAGAACCATCAGAGTCTACGGGGAGGCTATCAGGTGAAATTGCACCTGTTCCCGATGGTTTCCAGAGATCAGAAACGACAGTGGAAGTGCACGGTGCGTGAATCTGGTCAACAGCCTTCCGTTCAGTGTCCGAACTTCTAGAGCGGTTTTCAGTGGCTCCCAAGGAATCCCAGCCCGGGACCTTATGTCTTCGTCCAACAGATTTCCCTCGGCGCCGGAATCCACCAGGGCGGAAAGGGACAGGCACTGTTGGAGGTGCCTTATGGTGGCTGGGATCATCATCCAGTTCTGGGACACAGAGGGAAAATTACCTGGCTCACCATGACCCCACTCCCTACTGGTGAGCCTCTCCTTTTGTCTGAAGGGGAAAATGGCAAGAAAATGGCCAGGCTGGTCGCAATAGAGGGAATTCCCAGTTCTTAACCCCGGACATCGTTCGGAGGGAGAAAGGCGGTTCCGTCCCAGTTGCATCGGTTGCTCACCGGGGTGGTGAAATCGGCCGGGTCGGGAGCGTCTTTCGGAGCGGAAGGAGCATAGAGGCTCGGGCTATGGGAGGCTGGGAAATTGAAACGTGGGGTGAATGGAGGTACTGGACAAACTGTCCTCTCTCTCTACCGTTCCCGGCGTCGGTTGTCCAGCCTGGTGGCTAGAGAGATCAACGCATCCAGGCTGGTTGTCTCATCCCTTGCCGCCAACTCGTCCTTTATCCTGTCGGCGAGGCCTTGCCAAAAATCCCCCTGGAAGGCCTCATTATTCCACCCCGAGTCGGCCGCTAATGTCCAGAACTTCACGGAGTACTCCGCGACACTGCGGGAGCCCTGACGGACAACAAGTAGTCGTTTGACTGCCTTTTTACCCCAGACTGGATGGTTGAAGACCATCCTTTTTTCTGCGACGAAGATGTGAAATGAACAGTAGGTCTTTGGCTGATTGTCCCAGAAGGCGGTGGCACATTCTAGCGCAACTCCTCGCAACAGCCCCACGACAAATGCTCTCTTGGATATATCGGTTGTGTACGTGGAGGGCCGCTGCTCAAACGCTATTGAGCATTGTAGCAAGAATGACCGGCACTTACCCAGATCCCCAGTGTATGGTTCTGGGTCAGTTACGTGCGGTTCCTTGGGTGATGTTCTTACGGATTGTCCATAGAAACCATAGAACCATAGAACCATACAGCACAAAACAGGCCCTTCGGCCCACCGTGTCGTGCCGTCCATCAGACCACCCTCACACTACCTCCCGCATATCCCTCTATCTCACGTTCCTCCATATGCCTATCCAACAAGCTCTTGAACCTGTTCAATGTATCCGCCTCCACCACCACCCCAGGCAGTGCATTCCATGCACCAACCACCTTTTTGGTGAAAAACCTCCCTCTGACATCTCCCCTGAACCTCCCACCCATAACCGTAAAGCCATGACCTCTCGTCTTGAGCATTGGTGCCCTGGGAAGGACGCGCTGACTGTCTACTCTATCTATTCCTCTCAATAATTTATATACCTCTATCATGTCTCCTCTCATCCTCCTCCTTTCCAGTGAATAAAGCCCAAGCACCTTAAGCCTCTCCTCATATTCAATACTCTCCAATCCAGGCAGCATCCTGGTAAATCTCCTCTGCACCCTCTCCAACGCCTCCACATCCTTCCTATAATGAGGCGACCAGAACTGAACACAGTACTCTAATTGTGGCCTAACTAGAGTTTTGTAAAGCTGCATCATAACCTCACGGCTCTTAAACTCAATCCCGCGATTTATGAAAGCCAACATCCCATTGGCCTTCTTAACTGCTGTTTCCACCTGTGAGGCAACTTTCAACGAACTGTGAATATGAACCCCCAGATCCCTCTGCTCCTCCACACTGCCAAGTACCTTGCCGTTTACCCTGTACTCTGCCCTGGAGTTTGTCCTTCCAAAGTGTACCACCTCACACTTCTCCGGATTGAACTCCATCTGCCACTTGTCAGCCCAGCTCTGCATCCTATCAATATCCCTCTGTAAGCTCCGACAGCCCTCCACACTATCCACAACACCGTCTATCTTAGTGTCGTCTGCAAACTTACTAACCCAGCCCTCCACCCCTTCATCTAAGTCATCTATAAATATCACAAAAAGTAGAGGTCTCAGAACCGATCCCTGCGGGACACCACTAGTCACTGCATTCCAATACGAGGGCACTCCCTCCACCACAACCCTCTGCTTTCTACATGCAAGCCAATTCCTAATCCACACAGCCAAGCTTCCTTGGATCCCTCGGCCTCTGACCTTCTGAAGAAGCCTACCATGAGGAACCTTATCAAACGCCTTACTAAAATCCATGTAAACCACATCCACCACACTGCCCTCATCAATCTTCCTGGTCACCTCCTCAAAGAACTCTATCAGGCTTGTGAGGCAAGATCTTCCCTTCACAAAGCCATGCTGGCTGTCCCTAATCAGTCCATGATTCTCAATCAAGGTGTTCATAAATCCTATCCCTTAGAATCCTTTCTTACAGATTACCCACCACAGACGTGAGACTCACCGGTCTATAATTCCCTGGCCTATCCCTATTACCTTTTGGTCAGACGGAGTTCTCGGAGTGGAAGAGGTAAGAAGAGCGGAGATTCGGCTGACCTGTTCACTGACCTTCCCAACATTCGCTGCTCGGGTACAGGAGTCTGCCATAACCTCCCGGAGATGCTGATCGTTCCGGCCCAAAAGTGAGTGCTGGCTGGGGAGGGTTACCTGCAGGGGATACATGTCCGCTAGGTTCATGGTGGCCGGAGTATTCTGTCACAATGTCAAACGAAGAGCGATATCGCGGGGAACCTAAATACGAAACTCTGGTACGAAACTGGAGTCTGGATGCTTCCTTGGAACCGAACGCAGGCGGCGATCAGGAGGAATATTTCCCCTGGACTCTGAGGAAGATTCCCGACACGGCAACAGTATATCTTCGCAGAAACAGCGAAACGTGGACTGCTCAACGGAATTAACAGCTCTAAGCAGCCTGGAGACGAAATATACCCAAAGATTGACCAGTTGTCTGGCAACCAGTGCTAGTGTAACCAGGGTTCTGATACTAGTGTCCTGATGGGACTCAGGTGTGTGTCATGATTCGATTTGCAGTGCATGGAATCCATGTGCTGCACAACGAGGCACCATCAATGGGGCCGAATCGAAGACCAGCACTCGGAACCATGACAACATTTCAGGAGAGCAAATTTTGAAGACATCATCCAGGAACTTTCAAAAGTATAATGGGAGAGTTTGCAGGTAAAATAACGTCTGGCAAGGGGGAGGATTTGAAAAGTGAGATGAGGGGAGCTCAGAGACTTCATACTACTATTAAGGTGTTTAATTCCTGGTTGACGAGAGATATTGAGGCATCGAGCAGGGGAAAAAGAAAACGTAACTCAGCCATAGGCATCTAGGATCAAGATAGTACTTTGATAAGAATGAGAGATGCAGGACTGCACTTTCGAGGGGAATCAGGAGGCCAAATCTAGGACAATAGATAGCTCTAGATAAAAGGTTAAGGGAAATCCTAAGAGATTCTGCAAGTATATCAAAAGCAAATGGGTAACCAGGGAAGCAATGTGCCCCCTTTACGATCAAAGTCGTTGTCCATTAGTGGAATCATAGCAAAGGTGAGAGGTGTATTAACCATCGAGAAGGTAATGGTAGCAAATGAATTTAAAAACATTGTAAGTATCCTGATTAGTTGCCTCATGGTCTGGTACGGCAATCCTATGCGTTGGAACGTAAGGAGCTTCAGAGCATAGTGGACTCTGCCCAACACATCAGGGCACATCCCTCCCCACCATTTATCGTATCCACAGGAGGTGTTGCCTCAAGAAAGCAACATGCATCATCAAAAATTCTTACCATCCGAGCCATGCCATCTTTTCGCTTCTACTACCAGGTTTTTTTGTCATTACACCTGTGCATAAATGTACTTGTGCATATGAAAACAAACGTGACTTTGACTGACATGAATCGTGATGATTGGAAAATATACAGATTACCACAGAGGACGTGCTTGCGGTCTTAAGGCATATTAAGGTGGATAAATCCCCTGGTCCTGAGCAAGGATATTGCGGGAAGATAGCGAGGAAATTGTAGGGAGGCTGGCGCCTGAAATATGTGACAAGAACTCCAGAATAATAAATCGACCAGTACAGAGGCAGCGAACAATGGCGGAGATTAGATATGGAGCAATCGCATTTCCAGCCGCACCTCAGACCAGCAAGTGGCATATGAATGTTATTGCTCTGCTAGCCGGGTAATATGATCTTAGTTTAATAGCTGAAAGATAAGGACTGGCTACAAGACACGAGACTCAGGAGGGGAAGCTGGGTTAGGTATATAAGGCAGGGAGGGAACAAGTGAACAATCACACACTCATGGATTGGATTAGTTCGTGTGCCGTAAACAATATGTGATGCGTTTGTGAAATTATATTTCGCTGTAACAATGTAGAAGGTGGCTTCTGAGAGTACAGTCACAGCGATATGGATGATACATTCTACTGTGTACACGTCGAATAAACTTTTTTGTCTATATCATATCAGACTTTGAGATTTGTTATTGAACTCTCGCACAGCAGGGTGAATGCAGACTTTAGATTGCAGTCCCTAAAGCTAAGACATTATTGAATGGAAACGCAGATGAATAACTGGAATGGCCAGGCCTGCTCCCAATTCAAATTTTCCCTCCCCCGTATCTGTTTGCACAGACTTTCAAAATCTGCACCTTTTCGCCCTTGAACCGTCCACTAACGGGATCGTATTCGCTTTGATGATACTGTTTAGCCCGTCAAGATACTGCATTTGTTTCACAAACCTCCTGTCAGCTTTTTTGCTCCAAACAGGACCCCAATATTTTAATGAAGTTTGCAGCCAAACGGCATGAACATTGAATTTTCCCACTGTAAGTAATCCCCACCCACCCCAACATACCTCCTCTTTTCTTCCCTATCCTCGCCTCTTTCTCTCTCTCTCTCTCTCTCACACACACACACACACACACCACTCTTTCTTTCCTCCTTACATTTGACCGAACCCCGGGTGTATATCCTCTCCTCTCCTCTCCTCTCCTCTCCTCTCCTCTCCTCTCCTCTCCTCTCCTCTCCTCTCCTCTCCTCTCCGGCACCTACCTATCACTATCTCTTATCTGAATCTACCAATCACTACTTTGTACACAACCAGCCTCCCCTCTGTTGCCCACCTATCACTGGTCTGCACTTCCCTCCTATAATTTGGGCTTCCTATCTTCAGTCCCGATGAAGGGTCCTGATCGGAAAGGTTGACCGCCTGTTTTTCTCCACAGATGCTACCTGGCCTGCGGAATTCCTCCAGTTTCATTGTGCTTTTCATCTAGAATCCAGGATCTGCAGTCCTTTATTTTTTCCAAGATCTTAAATCTCATCTTTTGGATGAAACCTCCGTTAACCTTTCTTGTAAATATCCCCAACATTACGATGGAGCAATATATTCTTCTCCGAACGCGGATGACCAGAACTAATGCTGTTTTCTCCAGGTTCAGCAAGATCATACTGCTTTCATACACTGAACCTTTACAGGATCAGATATTTTCTGAGGCCACGGACAGAACGCTGATCTGAGGGCCCTGGCCCCTCACATTTGACCAGGGACGGCTGACGGCGGTGCGATCGCCCCTTTCACGGGGATTCTGGTTCAGAAAAGTTACGTGAGCTCAGGCAGATGGTTTGATTTATTTCTTTACTTTTAACTAATGAATAAATAAAAATTATTTCTATAATTGAAATAAGTATTTTTTTCGAAGATGAGAATTATGTTTAACCCATTTTCATTAATTAATTGAACTGCTTTGTACATTTTTGCTACTTCTAAATGTCAGAGATGTTTCTTAAATATTCGGACACGTTTGACACCATCATGTAAGTTGTCAATATCCAATGTTCAAGCCTAGTCATCGGTCACGTGTTTGTTACGACCATGAAGTCCACTGAAGCTTGCGAAGAATAGATCCAAAATATAGAAGGTCTCAAGCGTGAATTTTCTCAGGGCTCAGTGAGGTAAGTGGAAGGGATGAAGCACAATTCGGACCAATTGAGCGCCTGCCAAGGAACTGAACAAATGTGTTATTATTTAAGGCAGAGCTGTCTCCGGGGACTAAGCAGTTTGATCGTACTCCAGTTTCTTTTTGTCTTTTTTTTGCACTTCATCTTATGTCTGCAATCTACAGATAAATCCGACTCTGATAATTAAGTTTAATTTATAGGGATTGAATTAGCCGAATATGACTTATTAGTTACCTGAATCGAAAACTAATTTAGCATACACTAAGTTAAAATGTGTCCTGCTTTGAGTATGAATCATATGTCCTGGTTGGGATGGAAAGCAAACCTGTCCCTTTGGGCCCGCAGGCTGACAACTGGGGGAGACAGAAATGGGGCGGTTGCCGGTCATATATCCACGACCTGGTCCCATCCCGGAAACCAGTGAGTCAGCGCTTTGATTTCACATCTCTGCTGAATGTTTCAGGAGGATGAGCAGTCGCATCCGCTTTTCAGTCCATGAAGTTGGGAACCATCTCAAGATTCTGTCAGTGCAAATAATGGAATAAAATTGCATTGGACGTTTAATGCTCAAACATAATGTTCTATCTTCAAAAATGGAACGCGTCCAATTGTTTATCAGCCCTTTCCAAAGAAAACTCGGAGATCTTGCATTTCCTCTCCCATCGCGACATAACGAATTGGCAGCTGACATTACATCCAAGTGTTGTGTTTTTTCTCGCTAATATACTTCTGTTTCATCAACGTGCAATTTGATAATCATCACCGTGACAAATAAGCAGTAATAAGACCCATTTTCTTTAAAACTACAAGCACATAAGAAATAGGAGAATATTCTCCACCGTCCATTGGTGATATTTTATTTCAGCGACACTTTCCTGCACGAGAAGCATGTCCCTTTACAGTAAGAGGGATGGATGTGCTTGTTTTTAAATGTTTTATGAATAGAATTCATTGCTATAAAATAACCTGTCCAATTATTAATTCCGATTTCCAAACCATAGGATTCAACAAGTTTCCCCTCATCCCGTGAGTTACACACTCATGTCAGTTGAAAACCACTTCCGAGAATATGTATTTTCTTTCGATCGAAACTATGGATCTGGCAGTTCGATTCAACAGCGCGGCTTGCTCGGTACTGAAATATCAGTCATTGACAATGTTGAGAGACAGGAGTTACATACAGACCATGCCGTTGGGATTGGCAGGAAACTCGGACAGATGAAAAAGTTGCTGGGCTGTGTTCTTATGATCTAAATTCTTTGGATTCTAGTTCCTTCACGATTAACCACGGTCCTGGATTTACAGTGCATTAAATACTGCTGCACTGCCAAACCGTAACACATGAAATCCACTCCATTAAAATGATCATGATCAGTCCGCAATTTAGGCAAGTTATTCGCTAATTTCCCACCAGGGACAACCCTTCATTTTCTTTACCAGTGTCCCTATAGACGTTATTAGTAAATGACGATTAATGGCAAGTCTGGTCGGTTTATTTACTTCTCTCGTCCTGTAATCTGCTCTATTCTAGCTGTCTTTGATTACAATCGAACTTTGATTTCTACTCCCAGTTTCATTCTTGGGGGTGATGAAACAGGAACATTGTTCTTTGCATGTTGGGGAATGAATAAACAAAATACATTTAATGTAAAACTGTATCAATAATAACCACATGCTTATCGATAGCGAAAGTAGTTTAGTCACAGAAGTAACTCAACATCACACCTCATAGGATCACCACGATGGATTCGACTTTCCTCCTTTCAAACGTGATACACCTTTGAAGTGATTCCTCATTGTTGCAAAGTTTTACCGCCAGACGTGCTGGTACCGAACTTCCTATACTTCTATCCAGCTTATTTGGACCAGCTAATGCCCAGATGCTGACAAAACCTTCAAACACGAAACACACAGTTAAGTTGAAAATTGACTGAACTTTGTACACCAAGGCCTTGTCGAAAATAGTTCATTGGCAATATTGGCTCTTCATTCATTTGAGATCGTTCCGGAATCGGCGGTCAGTGGGAATTTAACATCGCGTGTTTAAACACTGGTTCGAATAAACTGCTCCAAATGTTACCAACCCTTCTAAAGTATGGATGGCCGCTCTTTGCATCCGGTCTTGCTCTGTTCCAGCAGAATAGCGGAGCCTATTATTACAGAATGAAAACAGAACAACACCAAAGTCTACGTCCTTTGATTCTGTAGTCAATAACCGAAAATGCGTGATGTCACACGTGAAATCTCAAACCCCAAATATTTACAGATATATACTGCTTTAACATTTTCATGAGGAGAAAATGAAGTAGATATTTATTGACAAGTGACACACTTAAAAAACACACGGCGTGTTTACTCATTAACTGCAGTCTACCTTCCACTAGCTCACTGAACTACAACAGTGTCGTGTTTTTGAATCGGTGGTAAAATTATTGAACTAAAATGTTTCCAGTGTATACAATCCGTTCCCCTTTCAATGGTGCAGAGTCTCCCTTAAACTGTTCCTGACTTTCTTTTTTAAAAAACACTGTAAATCTCTGTCAAATTTTAGGTCAGAAATCCCCTGGATAGGATTCACTCCTTGACTCAGCACAACTTGTAGGAGCCTTCGACGGACGGGGCAATTCTCAACCTAACAGATCCTGCCTCAAGTCTGAATCCATACGCCATAGACACATTTCCAAAAAGAAATCATATGGACAATAATCTCCACAAAGTTATCGCAAAGGCCTGGGTAATATGTCCACGTTCTTTTGCGGCCTAGAATGAGCATCCGGTGAATTCCTATCCCTGTATATCTCCGGGGATTGGTCCAGGGAGGGTTCGTCCAATCCGAAAATCCGACAGAACTGAAATCCAGTGGCCTGGCGGCTCACTGACCTGTTCGCCGGGACTGACTCTCCGGCGTCACAAAGGAAGGGCACACACATGGAGCTGGGACCATTCAAAAGGTTTAAACACTGATCGCAGTCCTTTAGAAGTAGGTTGGGGAGATCTTCCAAACATATAAACATATTCATATGCAGCGGACTGTGATGTTTATCTATTGAGATGTTCACACTATTACACTCAGTCCGGGTCTGGATTCCCTCAGCGACTCCAATGTCTTCTTCCCGGTCCGACTGAATTGATTCCCTCCAAGACTGAAAACAGATTAAAACAAAATCGGGAACTAAACGATTTGCACACCAATGTCAATAACAGGGGACTGAGTTTATTATTTAATGAACGCTGACGGGGGGGGGGGGGGGAAAAATGACTTGAAAAGCCCATGGACCCATTGGCACGATTTGACATCAAATAATAACACAAAACTCACCAGATCCATTGCAGACTCTGAAGGGTTTGTATGAAGCGGCAGAGAGTGGGGACAGATCGGTCTGTGAAGGAATTGTTTCCCAAATGCAGATTTTTTAATGAACCGATTGCCTTGAGAGCGGCAGTGAGATCTTCAGTACAAGAATCTGTGAGACCGACAGTCCATAGACTGGCGATTGAGGAAAGAAACGACAGGAATCAGGGAATCACACTAGTTTTTTTAACCACAGAAATACACAGAAATAATCACAGAAGTCTTCCACCGGGAAGGGGCTACCAGATATTCGGCGGTGGAGGGCATCTGTGTCTCAGTGCAATGTATCGATGAAAGAAGGGATTTGACCGCGGCTGAGGCCGGGAAAAATGTATGCTTGTGAAGCTGTGATATCAAAACTCAAACTCTGGAGAAAAAGGCAACATCGTACGCTTTTTCAATTATTAATGATTCTTAGTCAAATTAAAGCAATTATTTTTATGCTAAATGAACAACAGTATAAAGATCCACCAACTGTTCTCCAATTAACTTCTGCTCATTGATCAGACTGAGACCACTGGACTTCTTCCGGATTTAACCATAAAATTCAGTGGGCATATTTCCCACTCTACGCTGCCCTATGGAATCAGGGAACACTTCACAATGGTGACACAGAGGCAACTTCATTATGGCAACTAACAGCGGCAATAGCCCTGCCAGCACAAGTCAGCCCCAGTTCCAGACCGGCTTCTATATGAAGTAACACGTGTCAGTCCTTGCGAAATATGTGCTATCTTCCCGCCCCCTGCTTGCGCCCCGACGGAAGAACAGCCCCAATCTTTCGTGTTCAACGTTCATTGATTGTAAACACAGTCTCTCACAGTGTCGTACTTACCCCAGTTTCTGTAGTTTACATTGAGCGTCCTTCAGAGCTGAAGACACCAGTTTCACTCCAGAATCTCCGAAGTCATTTTCACCAAGATACAATTCTGTCAATGAGTGGTTCATCCTGAGAGCAGAGGCAAAATCTTCCGCACATGAATTTGTGAGTTCGTTAATATCTACCCTGCAAACCAGAGACAGGAATTTGATTGTCAGATACTGTAAACTCCCACTGTTCCACGCAACAAATTGAAGATCGTAATCAAGTTTTGCGTAAAGCTTCCGAAGATTTCAAGATAGCTTTTCGCAGTTATTGTACTTGCCACAATACTTGTATTTTACAAGCAGTGTTCTTCAGAGCTGCAGACACCAATTTCATCCCCAAGTCTCTCAGGTTATTGCACCCCAATCTAAACAAAAACAGACAGAAGGATAAAGAAGAAACAGAATCAATTGCTCAGACCAGATATTCCCACATCTCTCGTTCGGAAATTTCCCGAAATACAGCGTATGCTTCTGAAAAATAATAACGTGATGTTCCTGTTATTTAGAATAATATCACTCCAGATCGCGATTAATAACCCGGTAATGGTCTCCCTGAAACTTAGTAATCGGAGTTCAAGTGTGAGGGAAATGTTCATAATTCTGTTGCACCTCAAATATCACATTCAGTGGATACTGTACAATTTCACAAGGTTATATGATCATGCAATCATTGCATTTTTTTCTGAACGAAGTACACCACTACAGCTTCAGTTATTTATATTGTGAACAGGCGAAGCCAGTGTTGTTAAACACTCCTTTTTTTTAGGCAGAGGATTAGTGTGTATTCCGTCAGTCTACAAGTTTGGGTTCGCTTTCTGAACCACGTTTTTGAACAGATTTCCTTCTCGTTCTTCCCATCAAACGAGATCTCCGTTTATTTCAGTGCTAAGTCATCTGTCAGTTTTGGGAGAATATTTAAATTTCCTCCAAAGTGGAGTTTCACACAAAGATGAGTATTACAGGACATACATGGGATGACTTTTCAAATATACCCAGGAACATTCTGCTATGTCGGAAGGTCTACCTCTGCTGGTAGGATTCTGATTTCCTGCATCAACCCAACATTGTGCCATAAAAATATTTAAGGGAAGCTTTCATCTCACAATTATCACTTCGCATTGGACTGGGTTTAAGCGCCGGCGCGCCACCACATGGATGGGAGCTGCGTGCTTTGTCAAGCAGCAGATAGTGGATTGAAGGGGAAAAAGGTATGGGATGTGTCATTTCATGGGAAGATGCCACCGAACCCCCGGTGGGGAACCCTCGGACCCTCACTGACATCTGACTGCCCGCAGCTGTTCTCTATCCTTTGTCACTGAGTGTTTGGTATTTCTGCTCGCTCTGCTGGTCACTTGGACAATCCCGTGACTGTCACCTCCCTTTCCTCCTCGGGGATAGGGTGGTATGTCCCGACACACCAACTGCTGCAGTTAGCTGTGATAGTAATATTGGAAATAAACCTTGTTAACGGTCTGCTGTTCTAGGAAACTGCTAACACATCTTCCATTGATCACAGTTCTACTGTCTGCTGTTGCACATTTTAATGGCGCCGATCACTTGTTGATTTCGAATCAATACAAACCAGAAAGATGTAAATTGAGTTAGAAAAAAAATTAACATTTACCCCAATGTGTGGCACTTGTGCAACATGGGTCCAATCCGTTGGAGTCCTTCACACTGAATGTAGCAGCGCCACAGATCGAGGTGTTTTATTGTATTACAGAGCCCAGCAGCATGCGACAAGACCGCGCAGTCAATCGGGGTTAGTCGCACTCCGCGGAATGAAAGTTTCTCCACAGACCCTACTGTCGCCTGAGCCAGTTCACTATTCTGAGACTCAAACAGGTAGTGCAATGTGTTCAGGAGGTTTATTCTATTCGATTCACTCGCCATACGTCCAATTTGGTGCTGCACTTGCTCCTTCACCCAGTCAATCACTTGGCCGGTTGTTTGATCAGCAAATGGACCCAGAAGGTCCTCCAGGCCCCGTGCGGATACTGAGGAGGAGAGACCGGCAACAAATCGCAGAAACACCTCAAATCGCCCATCTGTCGTGCTGTGGGCTTTATTGAGGAGTTTCAAGACATCTCCGGGCTCCGGAGTCAGGAATTGTGCGAGTGCTGCTAAAAATTCTTGGATGGTGAGGTGTGGGAATGTATACACCACGCTCGATGCGGATTCCACTCTCTCCAGAAGTTCCATCAGGAAGCTGGACAGGAACTGGGAAGGCTGCAAGTTGTACTTGATCAAATTTACATCTGTAAACACAATCGTCTTCTCGGACACTCCTGTGAAAGCCATCTGACCAACTCTCAGTAACACATCACGGGGACTTTCAATCTCACGGCGGTGGTTTTCCAGAATATTGTAAACGTAGTAGGAATATAGTTGGGTGATGGTCTTGGGAACTCTCTGTGGGTCCCTGGCTCTTTGTCTGAAGAAGGGGCCCAGTGACAGACCGAGGATCCAGCAGTAGGAGGGGTTATAACTCATAGTGTACAGGATCTCGTTCTCTTCCAAATGTTTGAAAACATCTGCTGCCACCGTCTGATCTTCAAAAAACCTGTTGAAATATTCTCTCCGTTCCTTAACAGAAAATCCCATGATTTCAGCCCAGACATCGATCTCCGCCTTTTCCAATAAATATAACGCAGTGGGGCGGGTGGTCACCAGCACTGAACACCCTGGGAGCAGCTTGTGCTGGATTAAACTGTACACAATGTCAGACACTTCGCACCAGTCCTCGGGATCTGTGCATTTGTGCTGAGGTTTCGTGTGTCTCTGAATGTCCTTAAAATCGATTCTGTGCTTAAATTCATCCAAACCATCGAATATAAATAGCAATCCCTCTGGGTTCTTCCAGATCTCTCCCCGAATATTCCCAAGGTATGGGTACTGATCCAGAATCAGTTCTCTCAAGTTTATTCTACCGTTAATGGAGTTTAAATCGCGGAATTTGAAACTGAAGACAAACTGGAAGTGTTGGTATATTTTACCTGTGGCCCAGTCATGAACAATCTTTTGCACCATTGTTGTTTTCCCGATGCCCGGGACTCCGGCCACTGCTGCCGAACTCCCAGATGTGATTTCACTCCGGGAACAGCTGCTCTGTAACAATTGATCAGTCCTGATTATTTGCAGCTCTCCTCGGAGACGCTTCTGTCTGCACTCTTCATGTTCCCGACCTCTTGCCAGCAGCTCATGTTCCACAAGTGTCCGATCTCGAACAGGAGAAATGACCGTGAGTTCAGCGTATTGATCAACCAGCTGGAAAACCTTCACCTTCTCCCTCATCAAAATCGTGTTCACTCTCAGTGTTTCAGTTTGTGCCCGCAGAGTCTCCTTGTGTTTCCGTTGAACATCTTCTATGAGAACAGACAGCACGTTAGATGTTCGTACTTCAAAATGAAATTGAAAATCTGAATCCCTTCTTTGTGCTCAAGATTAAAATATTTAATGTCATTCGTATTAGAGTAGAAAGCCGAATTCAGTTAATAGGAATCTGACTCGGCAGTGAGCAATGGCGCAGAAAATCCTCTTTTTCTGAATCTTTTTCCCACATTAACGTAACTCTTGGTATGAAGATGTTTTCCCAGATTATTTGTGCTATTTTTTTGTTTTGCAAGATATTCCTCATAACTATATTTATCAATCTGCCTCTGAAAGTGAGTCATGAAGACGGGTATATTGATCTTGATACTTCCTCTCCTATCTTCACGCTTTCAGACCCTCCCCATCGCTACTGTATCCAGTCATCTTTGCACTAATCTAACCATGAGAGTGATCAGTTTTCTCGTGATTCTTTGTGTCATGTAGGTGGCATTCCCATTTCACTAAATTCAACTAAATCACTCAGCATTGTTTAAAGTATTCCAACCTCTGAACACCTCTGAAGCTCACTGCACCTGTATGGGAAAGGGAACACAAAAATTTCAGAAAAAGGAACCATCTGGGGCTGAGCAGATGTTCCACTTCTATTACTTTAGGGAGTAAAACAAGAAAGAACATGCTGAGCGTTTTCAGCAGGTCAGGCAGCATCTCTTAAGAGAAGAATGAAGCTGCAGTTCAGATTATTCACCCTGCATCGGAAGTAGGTGTTTACAAAATCATGTCTTCAGTTTCAGGCATGAGAAAGTGCCGGGGAGCACCGAAGAGGCCTGTAATTGGGCCTCGACCTAAAATAGACTGGATGATTGCATGAAGTGCTGATGGCGTCGGAATTGGGGAATTAGTTGAATGTAGTGAAATGGGAGATGCCACCTACAGGACAGGTTGGATACCACAAAGAATCACTAGAAAACTCTTCACTCTCAGGGCTAGGTTAGTGCAAAGATGACAATGCACCTGCCAGGAGGATTTGAACACAGAAGAGGAAAGTGAACATATTAATACAGGAACTTTGACATAGAACTACAGTTCCTGCTAATCTGAAATTAAAGTGAATGCGGGAGAAACAAGCCCGGCAGTGTCTACGAAGAAATTTACACAGAAGGCATTTAACGTTGCAGGTTAATTGCCTTTCATCAGAATGCTGAAACGAATTGGAGATTCTGACATGGAACTTAAGGCCAAACGGCATGAATAGTGAATTCTCCCACTTTAGGCAATACCCCACTCCACACCACCACTCTCCACCATGCCTCTTCTCCCTTTCCCTCGCCTTTTTTTCTGCCTTTCCCCCCTCCCTTCCTTTGACCTATCCCTCAGTAATCTGCTCTCCCCTCATCCCCCGCACCTGCCTGTCACTACTTCTTACTTGCATTTACCTATCACCATCCTGCGCCCACCTCGCCTCCCCACTTTTGTCCACCTATGACTGCTCTGCTTTTCTGTCCTATATTCGGCTTCCCTTTTTCCTATCTTCAGTCCTGAAGAAAGGATCTGACCAGAAACATTGACCGCCTGTTTTTCTCCACAGATACTGCCTGGCCTGCTGAGTTCCCCCAGCATCACAATATTTTTCATGGAGTTTCTGACGGTCTGAAACTGACTCATTCACCCTTGCTTTGTCGGAAGAGGAGATACAGATTATTTAGTTACTGGAAGGCTTTAGTGTCATAGCACAGGAAGACGAAGGCAGAGGTCAGAATGGGAGTGAGATGAAAAATCAGAAATAATAGGCAACTGGAGTTATTTTCCGGGCTGAACAGAGATGATCTGCTGGGCAATCATCAAATCGGTTCTTGTCCATTTTTTTTTTACAATTGAGAGCTAAGCACACCGTGAGCCCTGAACACAATGAACTACATAAGAAGAAGTGCAAGTAAAAATCTGCTCATGTTGCGAAGTGGTCAATAACGGTGCTATTGAAAGCGGCAGTTTCTGGTGCAGGAAGGTGCCGTGAGAAGGGAAGTTGGTACTGTTAAGAAAGGCTGAGTGAACCAGGATGTGAGAAAAGAGAGAGAGACGTTCAGAATGAAGGAAGATTAGTGATTGAGGAAATTTGTTTGGTGCTGATGGGTCTTCTGGGGCCATTGCTTCAGACTTTCAGCGGAGCATATGTGCTGTCCGTCGCACTGGGAGAGAAATAAAACATGAAACGACATGGTTTCAGAAAAGGAAAGGGAACAAAAAAAAAGAGAAAAGTCAGCCATTTTCAGCTTGATCCAGCCTTCTATGCGATCCGAGTAGCTCAATAGCATATTCCCCGTCCTCTCTCGATAGCACGTTGTATAAATCAATATACTTTCATGACCTTTATTTGCATTGTGACTTGCTTTTCACCGCCTGCTATTTTACAGACGTCCACAGAGTTCAACGCGCTCGTTTTGTATTGATATCCGTCCTGAGTGAAGTATGTATCCTGTGACCATACTTTCGAGGCGGTCAAGCCAGGTTAAACAGAAGTCCCGTCTATCTATCCCTGTCAGAATTATGCAGCTCTCGATCCAATCCTCTCTCATTTCTCTATCTTAAATAAAACATGTATCTTTCGTAAATGCAAGCCTAGTCGGCACAAGATTCACTCATGTGGTGAGTGGTTCATTTTGGTAGGTCAAATATGACGGCAGACTATAGCATTAATGGTAAGACTCTTGGCAATGTGAAGGATCAGATGGATCTTGGGGTCCGAGTCCATAGGACGCTCAAAGCAGCTGCACAGGTTGACTCTGTGGTAAGGAAGGCATACGGTGTATTTTCTTTCCTTCATCAACCGTGGAATTGAATTTAGGAGCTGAGAGGTAATGTTGCAGCTATTTAGGACCCTGATCAGACCCCACTTGGAGTACTGTGCTCAGTTCTGGTCGCCTCACTACAGGAAGGATGCGGAAGCCGGAGAAGAGGTGCAGAGGAGATTTACAAGGATTCTGCCTGGATTGGGTGCATGCCTTATGAAAACAGGTTGAGTGAACTCGGCCTTTTTTTCAATAGAGCGACGGAGGATGAGGGGGGAACTGATATAGGTGTATAAGTTGATGAGAGGCATTAATCGTGTGGATAGTCAGAGGCTTTTTCCCAAGAATAAAATGGTTTCCACAAGAGGACACAGGGAGTAGGTATAGAGGAGATGACAGGGGTAAGTTTTTTTTTTCAACTCAGAGTGGCGAATGCGTGGAATGGGCTGCCGGCAACAGTAGTGGAGACGGATACGATAGTATCTATTAAGACACTTCCATATTGGTACACGGAGCTTGGAAGAATAGAGGGCTATGGGTAAGCCTAGTAATTTCTAAGGTAGAGACATGTTCGGCTCAACCTTGTGGGCCGAAGGGACTGAATTGTACTGTAGGTTTCCTTTGTTTCTATTTCTAGATAACAGTTCTGCCATCCCAACGATCAAACTGTTGAAAAATCGCTGACCTCAATGTTAGGCAGATCTATATTTCCTTCAGAATGTTGATATATTTCAGCATAATACGTCATCTTTCTCGGGGTACTGATCAGTCCATAATTTATGACTGTCTGGACATCCCTTCGATCTACTTCCCTCAACCTGCATCAACCTGATGTTATCTGGAATCCATATTGTCATTCCATAACTTGCAATAAGCTCCGTTCATCCAGGGATCCTACGCTCGGGAGGAGCTTAAAACACTACCTGCCAGGAAGGGAAAAGACAGGCAAAAGAATGAGCTAAAGGCTGATCAACCCCCTGATGCGGATGACGTTCGTCCATAGGTCTTTAAGAAAGTGGATCTGCAAGTAATAGATATAATTTTTCAAATCTATGCAGAGGTCCAAGAGATTTGAAGGAAAAAGCAAATGTAACAGAACGAACGTCTTCAAGAAAGATGGGAGTGTGAAAGAGACTGACCTTATCCATTTAGCCTGAGATCAGTCTTTGGGGAAATGGGTGTGTACGTCCTTTAACAGATCATAGCCGGATATTTCGAACATCTTAAGACACTGAAGTTGAGTCTGTGTGTCTTTACGAACGGTAGTTAATGAGGAAGTAATAAATCTAATTACTTGAAATCCCGGGGTTGGGTGGGGGGAGGGGGCGGATTTGAAAAAGCGCCACAGAAGAGATTACTGCAGAGGATAATCATGCCTGTGATTGTAAATAATACATTGACATGGATAGGGGATTGGCTGATTAAGATATGATAGAATCGGATGAGGAGACACATTTCAGTTGGAAATCAGTGAGAATATGGATGCCACGAGGATGAGTTGAGTCCTCAACTAGTTGTACTCTAAATTAATAATTATAATGGAGAACCAAGTGCAATGTAACCAAGTCTTCTGACGGTGCAAAGAAAGACGGGTCGGCAAGTTGTGTCGGGGGTAAAAACAGACTACAAAAAGATATACATGGGAAGGTGAGTGGATAAGAAGTTGGCAGATGGTGTAGCTGGTGTGAAATGTGAATTACGCATTTCAGAAGAAATCATATGAAGGCAAATTATAGTTTAAAGCACAGAGACCACAGCAGATTGAGAAACCAAGTGATCTGGTGTCCAAGAGCATAGATCTTCAAAAGTTTTATGTCCCTGCATATTCCCGTGGAGCAAATTCCAAACTGTGCAGTGAAGTACAATAGTTGGCTACAGCTGATTCCCCTTATGATAGTAGACCCTCTATGCAGAAAACAAAATGTTTTAATAAGGGTTAATGCCTACTCCGAGTATTGAGCATGATATTCCGGTGTTTACCGGGTTACATATTGGGTCTCAACTATCCCTTAACGATTCATACTAAGTATTGTCATTGCCTGTGGACCAAAACCTATCACCACGTAGAAATAAGAGGAACTTTCTGGGAGTGACGACTCTGTAATGTATAATATTCTGCTGGCTGTGTATATGCTTTTGAAGTGAATCAGGACCCAGCCAGGTTTGTATGCGGTTGCAATGTGCATCGGGACCCTGCTAGCAGTGTATGACCTTGTTCCAACTTTCAAGTTTGGTGGACAACGATGGAGACCTGATGAGAAGGGGGCAAGCATATGTTCTAAATGCCTCCATATGCGGTGCTTGGAAAGATGAGCAAGCTAAAAAATGAGAACAAATTGGAGTATTGATTCATGAATACCTCAGTGCTGCATTGCAAGAAAGCTCTCGAACCGCAAAGGAGAAAAACTGTAGGCTTCTAGTTTAGAGACAACGGGGGAGTAATTTACACGATTGGGTATAGACCCTGGCCCGCCAAGTAGCCGAGAGGATATTAAGTATCCGTCCTGCACACACACGCAGAGATCGGACCATCCACACTCACCACGTGTGCCATATTTGATCTTTCCATCTCTTGGTCTTAACAAAGAGGCATCACATATCCACTGGGACTTCTAATCTATCTGAACCTCTCCTGGAACAATTTTGGCATCACTCAATGTTTATTAATTCTACCCGAAATAAAACAGTTCATCAAACTGCCGTCTGAAGATGGAGTCTGTTAGTGTCTTGTATTCATTTCTCCTCGCAGTCGTAGCTGGAAATTTAAATCAATGTCATTTAATAAATCTGAATGGCAAAAGCTAACTGCTGTATTGGAAACCAGGAGGCAACTGCCCTGTTGTGATAACATTTGAATTTCACCGCTAAGTTCCAGGAATCGAAGTCTCCCACCTTATTCTGAATGTGAACTGAACCGTGAAATGACCTAACAAAGACCAGTGCAGACCGGTCTTGCCGCTGGTACCCGTACTCTGTGGCCAAATGAAGTATTCTCTTTCCAGATTTAAGTGACATCGCAGTGACTCATTATAAACCCGAAATATGCGCCAATAATCTCCATTCCTTTGGTAATATCCTCACAGCCATCAAAGAAACTTGCATCTACAATATATCGCCCAGTGCAACCCTCACACTTCCACTGACGGAGTCCCGATCCTTTTCTTGGACATACATACTGGATTTATGTGAATATCACTCCCTGCTTCATGTATTCATTTCCTGTACTCGTTTCTGTCATGTGACTTTCCCACAGGACAATCCAGACCCATTGTCACGAAAAAAAAAATTTTGAAAGAATTTTGTAACACACCCGTATCCCTCTTCGTTGTTGAGGTCACTGAATCTCCTCTACTTTCGGCAACTTCAACCACGCGGAAGACAGGCATTCCCAAATTCTGATGCTCTGTTGTAAAAAGAATAAAAAAATATGATTAGACGATAATTAAAACGAGAAGTCAAATATTGCATTTTAAACCGTGATCTAAGTTCGCTGCTCCCCATCTGAATGTACAGTGGCATGCAAAGGTTTGGGTACTGCTGGTCAAAATTTATGTTACTACGAATAGCTAAGCGAGTAAAAGATGACCTGATTTCCAAAAGGCATAAAGTTAAAGATGATATATTTATTTAATATTTTAAGCAAGATCACTTCTTAATTTCCATAGTTTACAGTTTCAAAATAACAAAAATGAAAAAGAGCCCAATGCAAAAGTTTGGGCACCCTGCATGGTCAGTACTTAGTAACACTCCCTTTGGCAAGTATCGCAGCTTGTAAACGCTTTACGTGGTCAGATAAGACTTTCAATTCTTGTTTTGGGTATTTTCACCCATTGTTCCTTGCAAAAGGCTTCTAGTTCTGTGAGATTCTTGGGCCGTCTTGTATGCACTGTTCTTTTGAGGTCTTTCCACAGATTTCCGATGATGTTTAGATCGGGGGACTGTGAGAGCCATGGCAATACCTTCAGCTTGTGGTTCTTGAGGTCGGTTATTGAGGATTTTGAGATATGTTTCCGATCGTTATCTTGTTGCAGAAACCATCCTTTTTTCATCTTCAGTTTTTTTTAACACACGGTGTGATGTTTGTTTCCAGAATTTCCTGGTATTTAATTGAATGTATTCTTCCTTCTACCAGTGAAATGTTCCCCATGCTAATGACTGAAACACAAGCCCAAAGCATGATTGATCTACCCCCGTTATTAATAGTTGGAGAGGTGTTATTTTCATGAAATTCTGCACCTTTTTTTTCTCCAAACATACCTTTGCTCATTACGGCCAGAAAGTTCTGTTTTAACTTCATCAGTCCACAGAACATGTTTCCAAAATGCATCAGTCTTGGTTAGATGTTCCTTTGAAAACTTCTGACGCTGAGTTTTGTGGTAAGGACGCAGGAAAAGTTTTCTGCTGATGACTCTTCCATGAAGGTCATATTTGTGCAGGTGTCACTGCATAATAGAACACTGCACCACCACTCCAGAGTCTGCCATATGACGGTTGATCGCAGCCAAACGGAGGTTTTGAATTTCCTTTATAGCAATCCTACGAGCAGTTCTCCGGAGAGTTTTCTTGGCCTTCCAGACCTCAACTTGACCTCCACCGTTCCTGTTAACTGTCATTTCTTAATTACATTACGAACTGAGGGAACTGTTACCTGAAAACGCTTTGCTATCTTCTTGTAGCCTTCTCCTGCTTTGTGGGCATCATTTATTTTAATTTTCAGAGTGCAAGGCAGCTGCTCAGAGGAGTCCATGGCTGCTTATTGTAAGGACAAGGTTTGCCGTAGTCAGCGTGTTTATAAAGCTTTGAAATTTGCATCACCTGGCCTTTCCTAACGATGACTGTGATCAAACCATAGCCCTAACAAGTCAAAGAAGGTATGAGACATTGGTAAGTTATCTGAGAGCTCAAATTTCTTGGGGGGGCCCAAACTTTTGCATGGTGCTCCTTTCCTTTTTTCACTCCAAAGTTGTACAAAACAAAAATAATACACTCATCTTGCTTAAAATGTGAAAAGACTGTTTCATATTTAACCTTCTTACTTTTGGAGATCAGGTCATCTTCTACTCACTTAAATATTCAAGTAACAGAAATTTTGACAAGGGGTGCCCAAACCTTTGCATGTCACTGTATCTGTGTCTGCTTCGAGCCCTTTCCCAAAATGAGATCGGGAACAACATTCCCACCCCAACTCTCGCCTATGCACCCAAACACCTCCGTCCCTGTCCCTGCCTGCATTCTATTTTCCGCGCCCCTTATCCGCAACCCACTTCCGCGGGCCTGTTCCCACGCGAACATTTTCAGCACGTCACCGTCACCTCACTACCTTAGCTCTTCACCAACAGCTCACTGTTGCTGGGCTGCAAGCATGCCCCACTGACGTGCACACTCACGCACATCCCACGGCTGTGCCACGGCACCCATGCCCCACACAACAACTGCTGAAATGTCAACGAACGTTGTTCACTTCACACACACTATCGGACTGGTTGAATATACTCCGTATTTCCTTCTCAACATTTTATTTACATTTCTGCCATGGTTTGTGAGGTCAATATTTCTGCCCCATGCCCTTATGTTTAACACCAGTAGTGCTCTGTAATCAAACACTTCACACATCTGGTAATGTGATACCTGATATTCTTGGGGCTAAAATTATTAAATTTCCTCTGTCAAACACAATTGGCAGGAAAGAAAACCCGGACTTTGAACTTATGTAAAAGAGGATGGCGTGTAATTGGTCGGGAATCTCATCTTTAGTTCACCTGTGGCTGGTCAGATTACTAGTCGGATTATGCGCATGCAGTAACCTTGAATGGATGAGACCTCGTATAACTGAAGAATAACAGAGGATTATATTTAGGTTGTGTGCATAGATGAAGGCACATGGCAGAAGAGGGCTGGGGACCCAGGATAATTATGACAGCCACTTTGGGTTATCTGAGTTGTTATGTAACCCAAAGTTCATTCCCGATCAAAGGTGAAAATATTTTTCCTCACTCCACTTTTTATTCTTCTGTCAATCACCTTCATTTGGTGTCGCCTGGTCTTGATCCGTCCAAGAATAGAAACAATTTCATTCATCTACTCTAACGTGACTCTTGATGTTTACAACTTCCTCTGTCAGTTCTTCCCTCAACCACATATGGTCCAAAGAAAGGAAACCTAGTTTCTCCTGTCTGGCCAAAAAATTAAAGTCAATCATACATAATTAGAGCGATATCCTCGTTAGTCGTTTTCTGATCCTCAATCCAACTCACAGCCCCTGAGTACTGATTGTACATCAACTTCCATAATACCATCTTTGCAACTGCAGTTCAACTGCTACTGCATTGATTTAACGAAAGGCTAAATTACCCTTCGATAACTTTGGCGGTCTGCCTCCAGCCGTGCCAATATCATGAACGAAACCTGATCTGAATTAAGTTTATGATGCAAGTGACAAGCAGTTATTAAGTTGATGCTTCGGGCCTGTGATTAGTACTGGTTCCAGATATAGCAACATCACGGATTTAAATGCTTTATACGTTTCCAACTCGTTCTGGACTTGGTTTTCCCAGTACTCTGTCCTCGTCTAGCCCTTGAACTTTCAAGATATTATGCTCCTCCAATCTTTGTAGTTTGCTCTTGCCCACTTTACATAATAAAAAAAACACAGGCAGTACCTTCAGTTTCCAAAGCAACAAGGTTAGAGCCTTCAGCCTAACTTTTAACGATTTACAGAATATCCGTTGCTATCTATTATGACGTGAGCGGTTATCTGGTGCAATTCATATATAGGGTTTGATCAAGTGAAAACAGAAGACGTACCCAATCCACTCACAGACAATCGGCAGTGTCATCTTTAATGTATCGAGCGGATCAGAATAAACTGAGTTGCAGAAAGTTCAGTTTTTGGATTTTCATGCATTTCATTGAAGGGAAAGGCAAATTTAGTTTTGAAATGTAATAATGCAATTTATGGCTTTTGCACGAAACAAACTCGCAATTGAGATAATTATCCGTATTACATAGACTTGATATCAGAAGTGGGAGACAAAAAATGGCTTATTGGAAGGGATGGCTATGTTTTTGGCAAAGCTCATTTCATATCCCGAATCACTCTCCTGTTGCAGAAGACAGGATGTGCTGTTTACAGCAGTTCAAACCAAAGTATGTCTGTCTTTCCATTGAAAGCACCGTACATCTGGGACATATTGGAGCGCACAGGTCTCTTGACCATAGATCGAGCAAAGTATCCAAAGTATCGCCGTCAAGGTAGATTAAACTAAATTGCATGTTTTTGTTTTAAAAAATAGCTGCATTCATTATATTTGTGCGTTTAAATATCTTAATTAACTGTTTAGAAGAATAGTTTAATTACTTCAGTTTTATATATCTCAGATCGATGAATGTGAGAGCCTTTTTTTATTACAAAGATCAAAGGGAGCGTTGGCAGTTGTCAAAACGCCGTCAGCATCACGCCAATTCCCTTGGGCTTTCCATGTAGCATTTCAGGTCTGAAGCAACCACGTCACCACCTGAGGATATTCGTTGTCTAAGCCAAGTAACTGGATAACTGATTGTGGAGGGTCACCAAGACCAGACTTCTGCAGGATGGATACACTACGAACAGCAACTTGAATCCTGCAGGCCAAGCTGAGAACATACTACGCCATTGTGTTTCAGAAATCGCAAAACATATGTCAGCAATTTTACGCGCAATTCTTTGAATCTATCACCACTTAGAACTGGAAATAGCATACATGCTATTATTGCATTGCTCACTAAGCAATCTACGAGTGATTACGGTCGTGTGTTGTACTTGATAAAGGAGAGTAGTGTGATCAGAAAATCTTAAGGCTGAACATATTTTCATGAAATAACTGATTAAATTCTGATGTTCGTTAAATGTCTGAATATACAATGAATTAAAAAGAATTTGCATCTTTCGACAATAATTCCGAAGACTGTATTGAATGATGGTGAAACAAGTGTGCCACGTCTGCGCAAACTGTTGCCAACACCGGAGAAAGTGCTTCAAGAAAGCTGAGCTTGGTTTTGCGGTGCAAGCATGTCAAAGCGTCAAGGAGGCAAGCGGTTGTAAGCAAGTTTCCTTGTCATCTTGACCCATTTTTGATGTCCATTATGTTAAGAAAAGGCTTTCTCTTGTGTGTAGTGGGTAATATCATGATGTGAGTGTCATAATTTGCGCTGGATGTTACACTTGCGCGAAAGATGGAAGCTAGGTGCTGCATGAACCTGTGATGAAAAAAGTAGTCTTGTGAGGAGATCGTGGTAAAGTCATCATCGGACCATGACATGGGCATGGTTTACACTGACAATAACCAAGACTTCTGTTGAATAGAAGTAAACGGCAAGGCAGCAAATGGAATTAGGAACAAAATAAAACATAATGGAATGGAAAGCAAAAATACCAAAAACACAAATTAGGAATGATGCAAAGAAGAACAAATGGCAACTTAGATTGTGACACAGACAAAAAGAACTATGAAATATATTTGTAAGAATTATCAAAATCAGCAAGATTAACTTTGAAATTAAAGTCCAAACAGGTAGCGCCTTAAATGTTCTCCTTTAAAATCGCGGATGTGACTTCACGTGAAAGCAAGAGATTTTACTTTGCATGGTGTGCCAAAGTTCTCGTGGCAACAACAAAAAATGTAGACTGGCGACAGACCTCAGCAAATGTCACACAAACAAACCATCAGAATGAAGATAATAATGCCATTAACGAAATAAATATCCCCAGGAGTGGATGGATACGAAACCTAGCTTAAAGCAAAATACTGAGAATATCGACGATGCTTCAGTGACGTCTGTCGTTAGTCCGCTGGCTTCATAAGTCCCTAAAGATTTGATAAATGCACGAGGAATTCCGCTAATTGGGATATCTGGGCAAGATAATACGGTGAATAGGGGCCACCTCTCGTAAAATATCCGGTCGGGCATTTAACAGCTCCTATCAGCAAGGGTAGAGATCTTTCTGCAGAGGGGGCTGCAACATGGATTTGCGCAAATCATTTGAAGGAGACCCACAAAGCATTAAACAGATTTTCACAGGAGAAGAAGATAGTTAAAACTGAAACCAGCCGAATTAAAGGAAAATAATTGCCTTGGTAGAGATGGAGGTGATGGAGTAGATGGAAAGTGGGAAAGAATCAGCATTGGTGGCATCTGACTAGAGTTTTCAAATTGTTACGGTATTTCCAGTGAACATAGTCGGTAGAGGACAGAGTTATATAAACATGTCTTTTCACAATACACTATAAAAAGTAAGCGTAGAATCTCTGTGGCAAATTGCACGTGAGATGAAGGGAAAGAGGATCTCACCAGTAAATAAAGGTCGAGAGATCTATGAAGAATTAGGATGGAAGACGTGAAATGTTTTACCCAAGTGGGAAGAAAGTAACAACTGCATGATAATCTGGGAGATTCTTGAACGGTGTTAAAGAGTTTGTTTGAACTCCGACACCCACTGCATATTGACTGGCAAGTTTGGAACAAAGTTCGAGTAGCATGGACAGTTCTGAAAAAGCGTTGGATGAATAAGATAATCTTTCTGCACAGATGTAAGTTTAGATTGGAAGAACGTGGTGAAGTTGTGAAGGAGGAAGAAGATTATACATGTTCTGAGACAGATATTTCTTTTAAAAAGTCGGATTAAAGAGAGAGCGTATAGAATGAGTCCATACATTCTGGCCTTTATAGGATTGGAAATATAACATTCTCGCAGAGCTCTTGCTGGGACAAAGAGTGAAAAATCAAAATTAGGCGCCAGCAATTTGTAATCGTGATGATAAGGGTAACGTAATCGTCCAGAGTTTATGCTTGTTGGGTAGTGATTGCGCAGTACTTGAGAAACTTCGGAAAGGTCATAGAATGGGAATCACAACATTTGGGAATATGGAGAAAGAATCGACAATCTAAAGCAACGGAGAAGACAAGACGTGATATTGAATGGTGAACAAAATCTAGGGTTCTGTTTCTTTACATTTTATGGAATTACTGAGAACTACAAAGGATATTAAGTGCGGACACACGTCATTCACTCAAGCGTTGATACTTCACCCTTGTTTCCTTCATCCTCCGTTACCTCCGATCCGCATAATACCAATCTCCGTTGTTTGCTTATCCAGCTGTCAGCAAACATTATGATACTCAGAAGCAGGCTCGCAGTTTTATGCTTCGACTTACCTTGCACGTGAGCAGGTAGGTCCGATTTAGTCGGTTTGATCTTCAATGTTTCACTGAGGTCAGAATCTACAGAAATAATTTCGGGATATCAGACTTGAAGTACGTTATAAAAATAGATGCAAGATGCATATCAGCATGTTGATATTTTACCATACCAAACTTCTGTATTTCTTTGAGAAGTTCGTCCAGTTTTGGTAAAATGTGCTGCATTTTCACAAAGTATTGCCATATCAGTCTTTGACCTTGAGAATCACTCTTCATTACCACGTCAAGGAGTAGTTTGGAAGCATCCATACGATTCCCATTTTCAACAAGCTTTCGGATTTCCTGTAATTAATAACAATACGTAAATTGTGCAGCAGGGTGAAACGTTCACATAGTGTACGGCAATGACGGCACTTCCGAGATGTTTCAAGCTCTGTTGCAGTCGCCTGGCTGGAAATTAGACGAGTATGCTGTAACTATCAAAAGTAACTCAATAATGAAAATTGCAAAAAGGAGTTTTAATATGAACGATTTTCTTTTGCACTTTTTTCACGAACTTAATGTCGCAAACACATGCCGACGATACCAAGCGTATTTAAACTTACACGCAGAGCTCAACTATACCATGGAAAACAATGAGCCACTGAAAAGTCTACACCACGGCTATAAATCTAAATGCTACCAAGCAACATTTACAGCCTAATGCGTATACAATTCATTTCCAACATGCAAAATGTGTTGCCTGTTATCCATCAAATGTGCCACTTTTCCGAAACAAGCATGCATCGACAAGTTCGCCCAAAGTGACCTCTGCCATCTTGAACAAAAACAGCAAGTAGATAAGATTCGCCACCAAATTCCGTTCCGAAGCAGGTTCAGTCCAAAGTCTTAAAGTCATTTCATAATATCAACATGGGATTTCCGGGCGTCATCTGACCTATAGACGAAGTAGATTTACGCGCAAAGACATCCAGGGACGGCAACAACTTCTAATTATCCCAATGAAAGTGTCATCAAAATAACATAGAAAAATAGAACAGGAATCGAAGACAAACGTGCTGCACCATAAAATGAACGCCTGGTTCCAGTCCGTTCCCGACAAACCTTGATTGTTGTCTGGAACGAAAATCTTTCTCTCAGCCTTTTTTATCTTCTGTGACTGAGCCTCTGGGATGAATTGCAAAGATTTGCTCCCTTCTTCAAGGTTCCTCTTCAATCAGTTTTAAACGTGGATCACTTGTTCTGAAAGTGTGCCGTTATAATGGGAAACATCTTCTCAGTTTTTTTCTGTTAAAGTCTCCAACAAAAACGTTTATATTTCTATATCATCAAATATTCTTCCATTGTTCAGATAGATTGTACCTAAATTCTGAACCGCTGCACATAAATCATTGTCTTCCCCCATTGAGAAGATCGTCGGGAAGAAACTCGCTTATCGCATTTTCTCCAATTTGGCTGATAGAACTTCAAGCGCTTACTATACATTCTGTCAAAACTTTCTTTCAAGTTTACGGTTCATGAAAGTGCAATTTTCTGAACAGCATTCTCATATTGTGAGAATCCACAGCAGATACCAGTTCACAATATGCGTCCCTGCCAAAACAACACAAAAACAAGAACAGAAAGTGCCGAAAATAGACAAGCATCATTTGTGGCGGGAGAAACAGATTCAACGATTCAGGTCTGAGATCCTTCATCAGAGAAATCTTAGAGCTTAATTAATCGCCTGATCAGATCCGCAGAGAATGAGCACTGCTTAAAGCTGAGTTTCCAATCGCATCGCTGTCCTTGATTACTTACCCTACTTCAGTGTCATGAATTTAGTTATTTTAATGAACAGTTTTTAATGAACAGCGAAGGTCGAGCAATCTGGGCTTGGACCCGCCGGAGACTGGAAGGGAGAACTGACAGCAGATCGAAAGGATCTTTGCTTGGTCGACATGGATGTAACTCCAGTGGATGTTTCCTCTGGAGGGAGAATCTAGAACCATATATCTCTCTTTAAAAAAATCGGTCACAATTCTCTTCTTGAAACGGCGGAAGCAGATTCTTTGAATATATGTTTTACGACACTGCTACCGCCAGTCTTGATAATAAATATCGTGAACGTTTGCAGATGGAGGCATAAATGTCACTTTGAGGATACAATCAGGCGAGCAAACACCTGGTTACTTTGTGGAGCAGTCTTTAAGGGTGAATGGTGCAGTGGCCTGATTTTGCTCCCAATTCAAATGTCAATTGACTCGAGTGTTTTCCCTGTCTCTTGCTCTTGACTATTGACGTTGGTCTTCCGTTTCAACAATCCCAGTTAAAATTGTTCCCATTTGGTTGCCCACTTTCCAAAAGTTATTACCCGAAGCTCCCAGTCGGCCGGGAATTTCCAATCTTTGTTTCATTGCGTGGGAATCACAAAATATTTCCCTTATTTGTTCTGAGTTCTTTATGGCATATTTTATAATCATACTATCTAAAGTGGATGTATTTATGTGCTATTAACTTAATGATACAAACAATCCATCTGATTCCAACTCACCTGGTACTGTTTATTACTGAAAAACTTCTCGTATATTAACACGAAACTGACTCCTTCTACCGCTTCTTCAACTGCCTGCTCTAGTCTTGCCCGGTAATATTTTGTTAGTTGTAACAGCTGGTAATCCTCCAACTTTGTCAAACTCTCCGGCATTGAGTCTGTGAGAAAAACAGGTAAACCAACAAACATTATCAATTTTCATCCAGGCTATTGCTTTACCCCTTTAATGAACAGTATGAGGTTCTTGTGCAGGATATTATCAGACACATCCCCGCATACATAGGATGACTAATCTTCTATCTGTTCAGCCACATAGCAAATATTTTCACAAATATTTGAAAATCGCCCTCATTTATTCCCTGTTGCACTTGACAGTATTCGCGAATACGACTTGAGGAAAGTTAATCAACATCGAAGGGAACTGGTCTCCGTTACCATGATGGCTGCCATGTATTTTCTCATTCGACAAAATTTCTTCGGACGCTTTCAGACTACATATAGAATTTCAATATTAATTCAGAAATGAAGCACTGACATCCGTCATTATCACGTCCTTTTTCAGATTAGCGCAATTCCCAGCACAGTTACTTCTTCACCTTAGACATTTTCCTCGGCATCAAATTCTTCCCTTTCGTAACTTCAATTTCTGGTCCTGCATTTTCCCTCCTGGTCGGTCACTCATCATATTAAACTAAATAATCATTTCTTTATTTCCAGGAAATTATTTTCATTCATTTAATTTCGCAGTGTCAGCACGGTTTGTCCATTTTAAATTGTCAAGAGGGTGATGGTGGTGGTGGCGGTGGTGATGGTGGTGACTCGCTGGGTTCCTTCTGCTAAAGCTAGTACCACGCTGCTGTTGGATGAGGAATCTAGGGTCTAGACACAGTGACAACCAATGACCGGAGATTACAGGAAAGTATGGCATGAATTGAAGGGAGAACCTGCAGTGTCTGGTGTTTCCCTTCGTCGCTGTCATTTCTCTTGGAAGTTGAGGTTTAGGCTTGGAAGAAGATGCTAACTGAATCGCCAGGGTGGTTAAATATTATGCAAATTTTATTTGCTACACACTGCAGCTACTGTGCCCGCCGGCTGGAGGAATTGATTATTTACCTTGCCGGATGGGGTGTAACTCAAGTGGACTGCTTTGTCTTACATGGGTTTGAGCTTCCGGACTGATATAGGAGCTGCGCTTGCCTCTCATCGATAATGCAGGGGTTTCAGGTAGTCAGGATTACAGGCAGTGCCGCGGGTATGCAGCTATTGTATTTTGTATTTTGGTTCAATGGTCATTCACGGGTTGTACTGGTCATGATTCAAACCAGGCTTCATTGGAGACACAAGGGACTGCAGCTGATAGAAATATGGAGCAAAACACAAAGGTGTTGGAGAAACTCAGCGGGTCAGGCAGCATCTATGGAGCGAAACGGACAGTCGCTGTTTGGTGCAGAGACCCTTCATCTAGACTGGAGAGAAATAGGGAAGGTCGCTAGTATAAAAAAGGTGGCAGGAAGAAGCGGACAAAGAGCTGGCAGGTGATGTTGATCCAGGCGAGAGGGCGCAAGGGATATAATAGAGGGAAAGAATGGGATTGATGTCAGAGGTTGGAATTGGATAGGTGGAAGTGACAAAGGGCAGAAGAAAATGGAATCTGATAGGACAGGACGGTGACGCATGGTAAAAAGGAGACAGGTGGAGAGGGGAGGTGGGAGGACTGCATGAGTGATCGGCAGATGGAGAGGTTGGGGGACCAGTTGGACCAGGAGAAGAGATGAAAGAAAACAAAGGGGGAGGGGTAAGGACAGAGGGGAATGGTTACCGGAAGTTTGAGAATTCGATGTTCATGACATCAGGTTGGAGACTAACCAGGCCGAATGTGAGCTGCTGTTCCTTTAATTTCATTTTAGCCTCGACCTGACAGTGGAGGAGGCCGTGGACAGACATGTTGGTGTGGAATTGGAAGTGGAATCAAAATGGCTGGCCAACGGCATATACCGGTTGGTACGGGAGACGGAGCGAAGCTTCCCGGCGAAGCGATCCCCCAGTCTGCGGCTGTTCTCACTGATGTCGAGGAGATCCCAGCTGGAGAACTGATGCAATAAATAACACCTAGGCGAACACATGTGGAAGGCTGCCCACCTGGTAAATTTGGTTACGGCCCTGGATTTTGGTGAGGGAGGAGGTGTAGGGACGGGGCAACATTTTGCGCGGTTACAGTGACGAGTGCCAGGGGAGGGAGGGGGATAGTCGGGGAGAGATGAGGGGACGAAGGAGTCACGGAATGAGTGACCCCTGCGGAAAGAGGAGAAGGGAGAGGTAGATGTGCCTGGTGCTGGGATCGCTTTGGAGGTGGCGGAGGTTGCGAAGGAAAATGCTGCGAGTATGTCATTGTTTTCTAGCTCTTTTAGTACGCAGGCATATCTGCTTCATTTGTTCAGAAATTGCAAATGGAATTGAACATGACGCAATTTTCAAAGCATCACCACTTCTCATGGAAGAAAGATAATTAATGATTCTGCTAAAAATGATTGGGTCTAGATATTGCCAGCAAGAATGACTGCACTGATATCCAGTAGTTGGGATGATTGACCTCAGACAATCAATTGTTCGTGGGTAGAAATTGGATCAGACGACGATGAATGGCTGACTAATGAACTGGAGCAGGAGGATGGCTTCAGTTCTCTTGGATCTTTGGGATCACTTCTGGTGCCGATATGAATAGGAAAGATGGGTTGTACCTGAACGGGACAGTTTGAGGGAAGTATGTTAGTGTTACTTTGTGTGGTTTAAACTAATGACGCAGTGGACTGGGACCCAGAATGCAATGCAGCACGCGGAATGCTGATTCATATATCAGTAAATAACCAGGCAAGTCTAATGGGAAGAGTACGCAGAGAACTGAATGGAAGCACGAAAGGGCCGTAGGCTTAATTGTACTTAATGTAAAACAAGGCGACTTGCCAGTAAGACGGATGATCTGAGAGTGTGAATCAGCAGATGGGATTGTGATATTGTTGCAATCACAGAAACGTGGCTGAGGGAAGCCTTGGACTGGCCACTTGCTACGTGTTTCGAAGTTTCAGACGTGACAGAAGGTGTGCAAAAGAGGAGGTCGCGTTGCAAGGCTAATCAGGAAAATCATTAGGGAAATACTCAGGGAGGATGTCCTGGAAGAATCGGCCATCTGAATATAAATTAGAAATACATGAGGGGCGGTCACTTGAATAAGCTTACAAATAGCCATTGAGGATTTGAAGAATATATCTATAAGCAGGTCACAGAAGGGTGTAAAAGCTATAGGATTGTAGGAGGAGGGGAATTTATCTTTCGAAATATTAACTGTGATTGCATCGGTGTAAGAGCCTGAGACGGAGGCATTCGTAATATACATTCGAGAGGGATTTCTGAAGCATTGAAGAGAGTCTGACCAGGGATTATGTTATACTTGAAATCTCAGAGAAAGAGGCCGGGAAAATGTTTCATGATACAGTAACCACACTTCAGCAAATTTAAGGTGGTCCTGGTAAAAGACATCGTCAGTCCTAGAGTTAGGGCCACAAACTGGGGGAGATAGATTGCACTAGTGTAATGCAGGATTGGCTGAGGTCAAATGAGAGCAACTACTCAAGGCGCAATGAACACATGATAAGTCAGATATGTTTCAAAGCGAGATATTTAGAGTCAGCATGTCCCTGTAAGGGCAAGGGGAAAATATACTAAATTTAGAGAACCTCGAATAACGAATGACATTGAAGATTTTCATCACGGAAAGAAGGCGTCATATAACAGTTATCGAAAATGCTATCGAACCATTCGCTAGGTTTCGAGAGGATAAGGGAGAGAAATTGGTAAATAAATGTGGAGGGCAAAAAAGGGCAGTGAAAGGACCTTACCAAAGAGGATTAAGGTTATTTTCTTAGTACAGCAGAAGGAATAGATAACCTCAGAGGCTAGGTGGATAATTTATACGCGGAGCAAGGGAAAAAGAATGAGATTCTAAATGAATACCTCTCATATGTACTCTCTTGGGAGGAGAACGAGAGGCTGGAAAGATAAGCGAGGGGGTGTGCTGGTATTCGGGAGAACATCTGCATCAGAAATGAGGAAGTGCTCAATATATTGGCACACATTAGGGCGAATAAATCCTCAGGGTTTTGTGAAATCTCTACCAAGGTGCTAAAGTAAGCAAAGAAGGAGATTGTTGGGGCTCCAACGGAGATGCTTGCATTGTTGTTAGCCACGGGTGAGGTAAAAGAAGACAGGAGGATATCTAATGTCACTTCGTTCAGAAAGGCACTTGGGAGAAGCCTGGCAGCTACAGTCGGTGAGACCCACATCAGTGATTAGGAATTTCCTAAGGAATTTATGTTCAATTAGAAAGGCAGGGATTGATTAGAAGTCGGCACAGTTTCTCCATGGGGTAATGTATGTCATAATCGAGTTTTTCCCCCCCAAGAACTAAGAAAATTGATGAAGTTGGAGCAGTAAGCGTGACTTACATATATATTTAGTGATGTTTTTGGTAAGGTCCCACATAGTCGGTAGGTCCAGACGGTTAAGTCACAGGAGATTCGAGGCTTGTTGATAAACTGTATCCAAATTTCTGATGGCGACAGGGAAGGACGTAAGTTGCTGGAGGGGTGTTTTCTATCTGCAACAAGTGTCGTACTTCAGCGATCAGTGCTGGGACCGTTGTTGTTGCTAACATATATATAAATATCTGGCACGAGAATATACGTGGTGCGATTAGTAAATTTGCAGTCGACACGAGATTCGGTGAAGTCGCAGATAGCGAAGAATGATCTTAACTATGCAGTGGTAATGGATGAGCTGGAAAGTCGGGAGGAGTGGGGGGAGACAGAATTTAATCCAGACAGGTGTGAGGTATTGCACGCTGAAAAATTAAGTTCTGGTAGAACATAGTGAAACTGGTAGGGACCTTGGGAGCTCTGACTTAGAGAAAACCGCAGGGGTGTAAATCCATATCTTATGACATTTATAACACTGGTCAATGGAGGAGTGAAGGCATTTGGTATGCTTTACTTTATAGGCCGGTCTATTGAGTGTAAAAGCTGGGACCACATATTGCAGCTGTACAAAGTTTGGACTATCGTGTACATCCTGGTCCTAGTTTTGGAACGATGTGCCAGAAAAGGAGAGTGCAGAAGACATTCAGCAGAATGTTGTGAGGAATGGAGGGCTGTGGTTGCAGGGGAAGATTGGATTGGCTGAATTTACCATAGAACCATAGAACAATACGGCACAATACAGGCCCTTTGGCCCACCATGTAGTGCCGACCTTTAAATCTCGCTTAAGGCTATCTAACCCCTTCCTCCCACATATCCCCCCCACCATTTTAAATTCCTCCATATGCTGATCTAACAATCTCTTGAACCTGGCCAGAGTACCTGCCTCCACCACTACCCTAGGCAGTGCATTCCATGCCCCAACCACACTTTGGGGAAAAAAACTCCCTCTGATATCTCCCTTGAACCACCCAGCAATTACTTTAGAGCCATGCCCTATTGTATTTAGCATTGGTGCCCTGGGAAAGAGGCGGTGGCTGTCTACTCTACCTGTTCCTCTTAATATTTTGTACACCTCTATCATGTCTTCCCTCATCATCCTTCTCTTCAAAGAGTAAATGCCTAGCTCCCCTAGTCTCTCCTCATAATCCATACTCTACAAACCAGACAGCATACTGGTAAATCTCTTCTGCGCCCTTCCTAACGCTTCCACATCCTTCCTATAATTCGGCGACCAAAACTGAACACAGTACTCCAACTGTGGTCTAACCAGAGTTTTGTAGAGCTGCATCATTAACTCGCTGCTCATGAACTCTATCCCCGGACTTATGAAAGCTAAAATCCCATAAGCTTTCTTTACTACCCTGTTCACCTGCGAGGCAACTTTCAGTGAAATGTGGATATGGACCCCTAGATCCCTCTGATCCTCCACACTACCCAGTACCCTGGCATTTACCTTGTTCTCCGCCTTGGAGTTTGTCCTTCCAAAATGTACCAACTCGCACTTCTCCGGATTGAACTCTATCTGCCACTTCTCAGCTCGTATGAATACACCTCTGCAATCTCCTACAGTCCTCCACATTATCCACAACAACTCCGACCTTTGTGTCGTCTGCAAACTTGCTAACCCACACTTTTACGGCTTCATCCAAGTTATTAATAAATATCACGAAAAGTGGACGTCCCAGAACCGACACTTGTGGGACACCACCAGTCACAGCCCTCCAATCTGAATGCACCACTTCCACCACAACCCTCTGCTTTCTACAGCAAGCCAAAACTGAATCCACACGGCCAGGTTTCCCTGGATCCCATGCACTCTGACCTTCTGAAAAAGCCTACCATGCGGAACCTTGTCAAATGCCTTACTAAAATACATGTTGACCACATCTACTACACTACCCTCATCAATCCACCTGATCACCTAGACAAAGTATCCTATCAGGCTTGTAAGACATGATCTTCCTTTTACAAATCCATGCTGGCTGTTCCTAATCAGTCCATGATTCTCTAAATGCTCATAGATCCTATCTCTAGGAAACTTTTCCAACAGCTTGCCCACCACAGACGTAAGGCTCACTGGTCCCTGCACTATCCCTACTACATTTTTTGAATAAGGGGACAACATTTAACACCCTACAATCCTCCGGTACCGGTGCCGTGGACAACCAGGAATCAAAGATCCTAGCCAATGGTTCAGAAATCTCCTCCCTCACCTCGTGGAGCAGCCTGGGGAATATTCCGTTATGCCCCGGGGACTTATCTGTCCTAATGTTTTCTAAAGGCTCCAACACATCCTCTCCTGATATATACATGCTCTAGAACATTAACCTTACCAACATTGTCCTCTGCGTCATCAAGGCCCCACTCCTTGATGAATACTGAAGAGAAGTATACATTGAGAATCTCACCCACTTCCACAGCCTCCAGGTACATCCTCCCACCTTTATCTCAAATTGGTCCTGCCTTTACTCTCGTCATCCTTCTGCTCTTCACGTACGTGAAATAAGCCTTGGGGTTTCCTTAACCCTACTCGCCAAGCCTTTTCATTTTGCCTTCTTGCTCCCCTCAGACCTTTCTTAAGTTCTACCCTTGCTACCCTATATTCCTCCTGAGCCCTTTCTGATCCTTGCTACAATTATGTATGCTGCCTTCTTCCTCCTATATAGTTGTTCCACCTGTCTTGTCACCCATGGTTCCTTCGCCCTTCCATTCTTTCCCTTCCTCACCGGGGCAAATTTAACCCTAACATCCTGCAAGAGATTCCTGAACAACCACCAGATCGCCATAGTAAATTTCCCTTCGGAAATGTCATTCTAATTTAAACTCTCAAGTTCTAGTTTTATAATCTCATAATTTGCCCTTCGCCAATTCAATATCTTCCTGACCTCTTTGCTCCTATCCGTGTCCATGACAATGCTAAAGGTTAGGACGTGGTGGTCACTGTCCCCCAAATGCTCACCCACCGAGAGATCTGTCAGCTGACCCGATTCATTACCTAATACTAGATCTAATATGGCATTCCCTCTAGTCGGCCTGTCAACATAGTGTGACAGGAATCCGTCCTGGACGCGCTTAACAAACTCTGACCTGTGTAAACCTTTGGCAATAAGCAGGTGCCAATCAATATTTGGGAAGTTGAAGTCTCCCATGACAACAACCCTGATGTTCTTGCACCTTTTGAAAGCCTGCCTCCCAATGTGCTCCTCAGTATCCCTGCTGCTACCGGGGGGCCTATAGAATACTCCCAGTAGAGTAACTTCTCCTTTCTTGTGCCTAACTTCCACCCTAGAGAGAATCCTTCTACATTATCCACCCTTTCTGCAGCTGTAATAGTATCCCTGACCAGTAGGGCCACATCTCCTCCTCTTCTGGCCCCCTCCCTATCCTTTTTAAAACACTGAAATCCAGGAATATTCTATATCCTTTCCTGCCCTGGTGACAGCCAAGTCTCCGCAAGAGCCACAATATCACAGTCCCATGTCTTTATTCAAGCTCTCAGTTCATCACTATTCTTCCTGATACTTCTTGCAATTCGGCCAATGCACTTTAGCTCATTCTCCTTTCTCCTTTTATTCCCTGTACTCTGCTTCTCCTTCCTCAAAGCCTCTTTACATGTTAGATCTGACTTTTCCACATCCACTTCTTTCTCTGACCTACCCCTCTGGTTCCCATACCCCTCGCAAACTAGTTTAAACCCTCCCGAACCACGTTAGCAAACCTGCCTGCATGGATATCGGCCCCCCTCGGGTTCAGGTGTAAACTGTCCTCTCTGTACACGTCGCACATTCCCCAGAAGAGATCCAAATGATCCACAAATCTAAAACCTTCCCTCTTCCACCAACTCCTCAGCCATTTGCCATCTCCTCCTATTATTACCTTCACTATCAAGTGGCATTGGCAGCAATCCTGAGATTGCTACTCTTGAGGTCCTGCTCTTCAGCCTTCCGCGTAGCTCCCTAAACTCACTTTTCAGGACCTCATCCCTTTTCCTACCTATGTCGTTGGTACCAACATGTACCACGATTTCTGGCTGTTCTCCCTCCAGCTCAAGGACAATGTGGACCCGATCAGAGACATCACGGACCCTGGCACCTGGGAGGCAACATACCATCCGGGATTCATGCTGACTTCCACAGAATCTGCTATCTGTTTCCCTGACTATCGAGTCCCCCATCACTACTGACCTCCTCTTCTCCTCCTTTCCCTTCTGAGCAGCAGGACCAGTCCCAGTGTCAGAGACCTGGCTTCTTCTCCTTGATCCCTGCAGGTCATCCCCTTCAACAGCTTCCTAAGTGGAAAACCTGTTGTTGAGAGGAACAGTCTCTGAGGTCCTCCGCACTATCTGCCTGTTCGTTTTCTTTTTCCTTTTCTCTTCCCTGACAGTCACCCTTCCATCCGCTTCCTGAACCCTAGAAGTACCTGTTCTAAGGGGGTGACTGTTTCTTGATGTAAACATAACTCTCTCCCTCCCTGATGGTCTGCAGTGTTCGAAGCTGCGAATCCAGCTCATCAGTTGTGAGCAGAAGTGGTCACCGTGCACCACAGCAGTGTCCACCAGCTCCCACATCATGCAGCTGCAGCACATCGCCCTTTCCTCCATCCTAAACTATTCTTTCCCAAAGTTCCCCTTCTCAAAGTTATAGCAATAAAGGTAAACCTTGCCTTTACTTACTAGCTACTCATCTGCCTTACCCCGTTACCGCCTAAGCCGTTAAACCGAAGCCCAATCACTCTGCTCCCACTCGCTCAGCTGCCCGCTCCGAACGCTGCCCGCTGCAGATGGCAGTCTTCGCTTTAAACTGCCGGCGTGCTAACTGCTGACGTCACGCGCCTGCACAGTCCTGTCCTACTATTCCCGATGAGAATTAATGAAAAAAAAATTATCTGTTCCGAAGTCCCGAATCCTGCCGAAACTAAACTAACGAAACCTGACTTTATTCTCACTTGAAGGTAGGAGGCTAAGTTGAGACCTTATATTGGTTTATATTTTTTAAAGATATCGATATTACAGTTAGTCGGAATATTTTCCCCTCACCCGCACCACTGGGAGAGAGTTCAAGATGACAGGGGAGATATTGTAGGAGAACTGAGTGATTTTTTTTCACACAGGCCAACCCTGCGCACATGGGATTGGCGTAGATGGGCACCACCATGGGCATTAACGAGTTCAGACGATTCTCTGATCCTATATTCCTCTTATCTTCATGTGTGAGTCATTAAAGTGTTTTCCATTTGATGTCTAGGTTTTACACGATACCATGACACTACGCTCAGTCACATTTTGCCTTGATGTCAAGTGCGCCATCCTCGCGTCAATTATAAAACTCAGATTGTTTGGACCAAGGCCACGATGAAACCGTTTCATATCAGTGAAGGCCAGTTGTACATTAGTGAGCAGGTTATTAATGTGTAGATACCGATTGATAGCATTGTGCATAAAAGCTTTAGTCACCGTGCTGATGGTGGAGAGCAGTGTGAATGGGTGGCGATTAGTCGGGCAATTTTTCACTTTGTACGGTAGATTCCTTCAGTGGAATTTCAGTATAGCTTGGCTAAAGTGAAATTCTTTCCGTAGCTCGATTCTTCAGTGTTAAATATGGGATGATGCACAGTCGCATAGTCTTTTCTCCATCCAATAATTTCAGCCATTTCGTTATCACAAAGAGCCAATCGAATTGGCAGAAGGATTAGTGATGGAATTTCAGGATGAGGCTACTTGCACAATCAATTTCCGACTTCTATCCGAACGGACTTGCGAATGCGTCAACCTGAACTACCCGCCATCATTTTGGATGGGAATGTTTTTGGAAACTCATCCTCCCTTCATCCGTTGACTCAACAACCACCATTCACGACTAGATTTGCGAGACATGCCGAGGTTCGGATTTGTTGAATCAGCTATGTCTGTTATTTCCGATGTATTGTTCTTTAGCACGCAAGTAATCCTGCACTGTAGATACTTAGTCATGTTAGTCTGCACTTCTCATTGAAGCAGTAATGATGTTCTTCCTTGACAGCAGTGCTGGAATGAGGAATGTGTCGTTCCATTGCAAGGATTCCGAGAGGTTTTAAAGCTCTCGGTGCATTTTACCAGTACCAGTATTTACAGTTGCTTCTTGTCTCCAAAAAACAATTGCCATGAATTGTCATGGTGGAACAAAAACATTACACGCCAGAAACACGCAGAAAGGCAGTTACTGCCTGTGGCTGAGAAGTCGAGTCAATGCTTCAGGGAACTGAAAGTTCATCGGTGAACTGGTCTATGTTTCTCTCCCACTGATAACGGATATATGGAGCGTTTCTGGAATTTTCAACATTTATGTTAGATTTCTGCATCTGTAGTTGTTAATCTCAACGTAAAGATTCAGTCCCTTTTTATAAAAATTAAGCCGCACCTGCCAAGCTGCTTTGTTTCCAAGTACATATTTAAGCATGCTTAAAATTATTCTTCATACTTTTAAAATGGCACAGACAATTAATGTATCTGGACACATCAGTTCTGTCTCCCCCTTATTTGACAGAACTGTTTCCTGTCTTTCCACCTGCCCTTCCTTCTGAGATTTCAAAAGAAGCATATTGGGAAGCAACAGCTCAGGGATCTACACTATAGACTCTCCTCATTGAGCTTTATTCAAACCAGTGAATATGATTCTACAACCACTCATCTACAGCCACTCAAGCCTGCGCCACCAATCGCTGTCGACTTGAGCAGCTTATGTTCATAAATTTTTTTCACATAACTTGTGGCTGCCCAAAAGTACAAGCATCTGTGTATCACAGACTTGAATCTATTCTATAGCTCCACTTCTCTAACTTTCAGGAGCATATTTCCAAAGATTAATGATTTTCTGACAGATAAAATTGTTAGTCATCTCCATTTTAAATAGGTGACCCCTTATTCTCACGCGCAAAAGAAAACAGCTCTGCGTCTACTCTACCAATGACGCTCATTCCTCTCAGATCCTTCCTGCACGGTCGATTCATCAGAAGCAGCGCTCGCTGCCCCCGGGATGGGCACGAGACTGTCGCCCACCTCTTTGCGGGCTGTGGGTTTGCGAGGAGGGTGTGGCAAAAGACGCAAGGGTCCTTATCACGTTTCATCCCCAGCAGCTGCGTAACAGAGGATTCTCTGATCTACGGGCTGTTGCCGGGGACATACACGCAGCCGGACATCAACTGCAAGCTGGAAGATCATTAACTCGGTGAAAGACGTCCTTTGGTCTGCCCGAAACTTGTTCGTGTCCCAGCACTACGAAATGTCCGTCGGGGAATGTTGCCGACTGGCACATTCCAGGCTGCAGGAGTACGTGCTTAGGGACGCACTGAAGCTGGGCGCAGCCAATGCAAGGTTCGATCGGGAAGGACTCGAGTTTAGGGTTTTTCTGCCACTGGAGATGGAGGGGTTGGGTCAGGCGAAGAAGGCACTTAAATATTGTAAATATGGGATTGGGGCAGCACCGCAGGGAGCCACACGAATTGCATCGGTGCTGTGATTTTTTTAAATATAAAAGTTAACACTAATGATTGATTCGTACACGAATGTAAAGATTTGCACTGTTGTATAGTTTGTTTTTTTATGATGAATAAATTTTATTTTGCAATAAAAAATGATTCTCGTATGTTTCAGTAATATCTTCTCTTATTCTTCTCAGAAAATGGGAGACGGAAGATACTATATTTTTCTCCAGAACACAGTCGCAGGAATCAAGCCTGTGAACCTCTCTCTTTGAACAGCCTGCAGTGTAAGAGTAACCTGCCGCCACGCCTTGCTCTGCTCCTTATTTTCCTCGTGAACACGTGCAAGCAGAAATATCAGGTAGTTACCATTTAATCATTTCCAGTCATGCACTACGGTGATAAAATATCCTCTGTAAATTTCTTTCTATCAGCATTACATGTGTGAAAAGGCTTATTTTCTGTTCTTTCCATTTATGGCCCATTCGGGCATATTGTGCTCCTTGTTCCTTAAAGGATATTTTCCATGTACATTCTAATCACTCGGCATACTCTCACCACAGAGACATGCAAGTTTCTTTGCACAAAATCTACGGTTTACTGAGTTTGGCATCTTGAACACAATTCTTCGAGTGAAGTAACCTCTAACTCATGGCTCCCTTTACCTTCCAGAGCAAAATATCATGAAATTAATGGAAAGATGCAATATTCACCGCTGTTATGACTGAAACACTGCTCTGTTCCTTCTGTGATCATTCCAAATTGCCTCATTCTATGTGGCCTGTAGGTTCCCAAAGGGTTTCTGAAAACTCGGTCAGGTTTTCAGAAGCTCTCCAGGGTTAACATATCTTAATCATAGATAATCACAGTTTAACACATTTTGATGAAATATGCAAAATTACCTGTGGTCATTTCTACTCCTGAAAATATTGGGCCTTTCCTCCGATCAGACCTTCAACTGCGTTGTGGGAAGGAATCACAGAGTCTGCAGAAAACAAAATATTAATGGAAGAGTTACATAGCAATGAATAAGATGAACACAGGAACATAATATCAAATTCCTCGATATCCACCAATACATGAGCTGTGTCTGTTGCTACAATCAACGTATGGATTTTGGAGTAATCCGGTTGAGTTCACTTTGTCGTTAACCTGTAGAGGGAAACAGGTATTTGTGTGGACGGCCACATCTCGGATAACTTTACGGGTGGCAGATACTTCGGAACAAAGCAGTGGTGTTCACTTTGTTGTTGAGCTGTAGAAGGAAACAGGTATTTGTGTGGACGGCCACGGTTCGAGAGCCTTTCGGGGTGAGGAAGATGCGGTGGAGTAGTCACTGCTGAGTAAATACTGAAGTGTCGTTTGGGTTCCAAGGTGGAACATTTGGATTTCCTAATTACTCTCTATTTTCTCTCCACGTTTTGTCTTCAGACAACGGTGGTTGTTGAAGAAGCCTTTTCTCACGTTTCACTTTATGGCTTGCTGAAGTGAACTTTGAAAACTATTCCTGGACTTGGAGTTTGGGAGTTTGCCCCACACACACACTTCTAGTTTAGTTTTGGGGTTAATATTTAAGATTTAACATCTTTAATTATAACATTCTAACATTTTTACTTTTATGTTTCTTATTATCATAAGTAGTTAGTAATAAAGTAGTTTTAAACACTTATACATGACTCGGAGTGTTCCTTTTATTGCTGGTTCGTAACACTAGTGTCTCAATTATCTCATCCATTGTCACCACTTCCGAAGCACCCTCTTCCCTGGAGAAAACAGACACAAATTACTGATGAATATTTATCGAAGACTATACAATTACATCATCAGAGATCTATGGCACAAGAGGAGATCCATCAGTGCATCGTGCTCATGCCGACCAAAATCTCCTTAGCCTGCAGCCTGATCGGACACAGCTCAAGTTGCTGGAAATATTGGAATCGCCGGGAGTTGGAGCTTCAGTTGAACACGAATGATCTGGATGCATCAGACCTTTTTGCATTCGTGTGATAAATGAGAAACAGATTTCAATTTTATTTCTAACACTATGAGATTATAATCATGGAACCATCGAGAAACAGGCCTTACCGCCGACCGAGTCTGTGTCGACCGTCCAGCACCCATTTTCACTATTCCTACCTGACCCATTTTGTTTATTACCTGTCACTTAGTATCAACCCAGAGCCAGAGTAAACAAGTATCATGATCGTAACGGCAAATGCAAATATCTTGGAGTACAATCAATTCATCTGACTTCAGCTTCGTCAAACCATTTCCACTATGTATTGTTCCCCAATGCAGGACTTGTTCTGAATTATTCACAGTCCCAATCAAATCGCATTTTCCATCGAGCTTTCCGAGAAAAATAATTAATTATGTGTGCGATAACAGTGATTTTTTTTTCTTTTTACAAGTCAGAAGACCCCAAAGACGATCTGGTTAGAGCTTATTCTTCACCATGCACAGAAGCCAATAAACCACAGAGAGGGTGAGGGACAAGGATCGCTCAATGGATATTTGGCTGGGAAAAAACAAGGGAATAGCAATGAATTCAACGAGTTGAAATAAGGTATTCGGGATGATCTTTTATTTTCAAGACGAGTTTTTTTTTCTTTTTATATTAATTTTAAAATGTTCTAATTTTGTATTAACCGTGACATCAGTGCTTTCACAACGCAAGCCTCGTCGCAATGTTTTGAATTAGATAATTGCTTCTCCGTGCTAATTTGCAGAAGATCACTGAATATAACTGGCCAAAAGGAGGTGCCGCATGAAGTGTCTTGTGTGCCCGGAGTCGTATGGTCTGTAACTGGCACATGCGTGCTCTCAAACCAGTGAGGACAGTAGCTGTGCATTCTGACCGGACAATGCCAAGGGTTCTACACCCATCCCCCTCACCACTCTAGATACATGGAGACTCACACAGATACGGTCAGCGTATTGGGAAACAAATGAAGCTACAGCTTAATATGGAATAATGCCGCATCATTACTTTGGCATTTTGGGAAGAAAACGTGAACTATTTCCAGAATGTCAACATATTGCAAACTGTGATGGGTTTTCATGGCTTGGTACATTGTGCAAGGACACAAAGTGATCAAATAATATGGGGTGTCAGCTGTCTATAAATCCCACCTGTGAATGAAATCAAAAGCTGCTGATGTTGGAAGTCTGAAACAAAACAAAACGGAATATTTTATGACATTTCAGAAGTTCAGGCAGCATATGCAGAACACGAAAGAATTAACGTTTCAGGTCTGGGAGCCATGGTCTGGACGTAGAAAGAGAGAAACAAGTTAGCCTCCGTAGCCGAGAGAGTGGGGACGGGCAGTGTGTGAAAGGAGGGGAAATTCTATGAAATAATGGGATCGTTCAGAGGCAGTTCAGCTCATTTGTCTGTGTTATGTGTCGCTAATGTTTTCACGTCTGTGTAACGTTATATTATCTGGCCTATTGGGACGTATCCAGCAGATAAGAATATACAAGTGAAATAAAAAGGAGAAGGATAGCAAGCAAAAGTGACCAGTCGTGATATACACAGAGAAAGAAAGAAATAATTATTATCTCTGTTTGCAAAATTCGATATTGATGATATTAACACGACGAACGTTTAGATGTTTTTTTTTCCTGGAATTTACGTTAGGCTTGGTTATAATAATGCAGGAAACCACAAACGAAGCGGTCAGCGTGGGAGTGAGATGTAGTATTAAAGTGGAATACAACAAGAAGCTCAGTGTCATTCATGCAGGTGCTCCGCAAAGCGATCACCAAATATGCGTTTGGTTTCTGCAAGGAAGAGGAAACAACATTGTGAACACCGAGAGCAGCAGACAAGACTGGAAGAAGTGCAAGGGAATCGTTGCTTTACCTGCAAAGACCGTTTTCGCCCCTGGATGCTGGGAACAGAGAGGTTTAAAGGACATGTGTTGCATCTCTTGCGGTAGCACGGGGAAGTGCCACAGCACGGGAATAGTCGGGGGGGGGGGGGTGTTGGAGCGTGGACCAAAGAGAGGTGAAGAAAGTTATCCCTTCGAAATGCTGAAAGGGGAGGGCAATATGTGTTTCGTGGTGGAACCATGTTGGAGCTGCCGGGACTTGTCATGCTTCGCAATAAAAGTCAAATCATTGTTTTTTTTATTTCATTGTATCCCAAGCTTTACATATTTGGAGATTAATTAATGCAACTTTGTTTGGCTCCAAACTCCAGCATCTACTGTCTCTTGTTTCTTCCCACTAACTCAGCAAGACTTCTCAGTGCATTCAGAAAATCTTCTGTCCGTTTGAGCTTTACGGAATATTAAGCAACCCCACATAAATAGAGCAGGTCCATGAGCGTTTGCAAATATCTCTTGTCAGAAATGCCCAAGGGCACCACTTAATTTACACAATACTGAATTAATTGGTGAAAACTTCCAAGTTTCTTCTTTGTGCAGCTGCATCACTAGAAACATACTTATCCAGTTATTATAAAATGACACACTTAACTGGCCAACGTCATTCCAGCACAGTCGACTTCCCTGCAAACATCTGGGGACTTGTGCCTCAACTGGGATAAAACCCATACAGCGAAGTCCACCAACGGGCTGACACAACCGGAATCAGGGAAATTTCACAGAAATAAGCCTGACTGATCCATCACAATCCCTGGGTACACGCTTGTCCCACCCACAGAACACACCCACTATTGAGGGCGGTAGAGTGGGAAACAGACAAGAGGGGCAAACAAGCAGTGTCAGGGATCGAGTCCAGACTGAAATAACATTCAGGTATAGGCACTGGTGAGTAACATTCACACTCTATATATTTCAGACAATGAACATTTCCAACAAAACTAACTACCCTTCTCAGTTTATGGCACTGGATCACAAAATTCCCACTGTCAACATCCTGGAGGTGAACAGAAAAGGAACAAAACTAGCTGCATTGTAACTTTCGGTTCAAGAACAATTTAAACACCGGGTATCCCGCAACGAGTAAGTCATCTCCTATTACCCTGATCTTCTCCGTCATCTACAATGAACGTCAAGAATCTTATGGAGTACTCCTTACTTGCCTGGATGAGTTCAGTTCCAACAACACTCTCCAGAACGGTATCGTCATCCGGGATAAAGCAGCTCATTTGACTGGCAACATATAAATCATTGGGAAGAATGGGTGATTTTTGGATTAGTGTTCAGCAACTAGTCGAATATCACAGCGATCAGAGCTGGGCCTTAACTCTTCACAATCTATATTAATGACTGCATGAAAGGATCAAAAGTATTACAGAACAATTACAGGTTGGTTGGCAAATTGTGAGTAGGACAGAAAGGACATGCACGGGATACGGAGAAGTTAAATAAGGTTGAAATATAGAGAACAGTGTTGGAAATGTGAGGTTATCCTCTTTGGAAGTATAATGACAATTCAAAACCTTTACATGAATGAGACAACAATGTCTAAGTACAAAGGGATCAGGGGTCTTTGGACATAAAACGCAATTTTACCATGCAGGTGTAGCGAGAAATTAAGAAGGATGCTGGAGTGGTGCCACATATTGCAAGAATATGTAACATAAAATTAGGGACTTGGAAGTAATTTTACAGGGCACTGGTGCGAGCAGACCTGGAGTACAGCTTCGTCCACTATTGAAGGAAAAAATGTATTGTCCACTTTTTAAGGAATGCATTCATTGGAAACAGAGCAGAGAAGGTTCTCTCGGCTGATTCATCGGATGAATGAATAGACGATTGGAAGGTTTGAGCAGAATGGGCCTACATTCATTGGCGTTTTGAAGAATTAGGGGCAACGTTACTGAACAATACGATTCTCAGAGGCAATAGCAGACAGAGGGTAACGGTAGAGGGTTGCGTTAATGATTGAATGCCTGTGCTTGTGGTGTCCCGCAAATATTTTTTTCTGGGACCCTTGCTGTTGTAATATACGTGTATGATAAACCCACTATTCCAGTGTGGTGAATTTACATTGTACCTTATCTGTAGCAATTACCAAATATATCTTGGCAAAAAGGCCAACGTTGTACACATTAGCCAGGTTCAGCCTGATCAAAACACTAAATATTTGCGATAAGACATCCTTGCTCATGTACCAAATAACTCTGGCCATAAAGACATCATACATTTGTCTTTCCCAATTGTCCGCTGTACCTGAGTCTGCGCCATTAAAATATACTCGGTGTCATCATCACAAGTCGCATTTAACTGAATTTTGTATGATCAACAAACTAGGAAATGTTGCATTTGCACCACTGGGCCAAATTTCTGATATTGATTGGGAACGACTTGTCCAAACACTGCTTCCCTGCATACCTGACTCCAGCAGCCTGACAACTCAAGAAGGACGTGCTCATTTATTTTCTTTAAAAATAAGAACGTAAAATTCCCAGAAGCAGGAGAAAGCCATTGTGTGCCTCCAACCTGCACTGACATTCAATAAGATCATAGATGATCAATGTCACTTTCTCACTGTCACCCCTGCAGTTCAGCAGTCGTCAATACAGGCTTTGAAAACGTTTATTTCCCGCCTCCATGTCGCTATGCGATAGAGGATTACGACGAGGGAAAAACCTTCCTCATCTCAACATAACATGTTTCATCAAGTAACCCGTTATTCTCTCTAACGTTTTATTCCAATACGATGGCCCCTCGATTTCAGTAAGTATCGCCCCAAACTGTGTACCTACTGAGCACTTGAACCTTTATCCCAGGTGCGTGAACTCACAACATGTCACTTCCAATGCACATATAATATTTTTAACTACAAAGGCTTAAACTGTTATGATGTGCTCTAGGTTGTGGTCTCACAGATGTCCTGATCGATCCTGTAACATTCAACTCCTCTGGCACTAAGTAATAATATTCAAATGCAATGTTCAACGAATGGTATCGGACTTCAACATCACACTACTATTCAGAAAGGTCATGATGGAGATTCCTCCTCAGATCCCTTTTCCTTCTTGATCCTCAGAACCTTTGATCGCTTTCACATCTGCAAATGTACCGATCGTAATTTTCAATGAATTCAGTAACTGAGACACCACCTTTCCCACCACACCCACCCAGCAGGGAGAGGGAATTCCTGTGACAACTCTCTGATTGAAGAAACTTCTCCTCATCACAGTGTCAACTGGCCCACAGCTTATGACCTGTGATCTAGACTCAGCCCGGGGAGACATCCTCCCCGCGTCCACCACGTCGAAGCCTCCCATCATTTTCAGTGAAGTCACTTCTCATTCTTCTGAGAGCAAAAGCAGAGGCCCAGCCTGATTAATCTCTCCTGATGCAACAGATCTGTCTTCCGAGAACTGCATTGGCGACGCTGCATTTAATTCCCTTCATAGCAAACCAGTGCATCATTCTCCAATGTAAATAAAATAAATACACAACATGTCCAGTGTTTTTCCTGACAAAAACTCTGTATAACTGTGGTATGCGATATTAACTCCTTCTTCATTGCCTGCTGCATCTACCTGTTCGCTTTCAGTGACTTGTTCACACGAATTCACAGGTACAGTCTGACAATTTTTCTACAGCATTTGAATAAAGACTCAGTAGTGCTGTATAGCTGGTGAACTGGATGACCTCTCACATTTTTGCATATTGCCCCCCATTAGCAATGTTGCTCACTAGTGTGTCCATGTTCCATCATATTTTACTTTTATCATGACACCAGCGGCTATTCAGCCCCTCGAGTCCATGCTTGGTCTCAGGGTATTCCCATCAATCTTATCCTCCAACCCTCCGAACTGATTCGGATTCTCAAACACCCAGTTACAGAAGGGGCAATTTATGCCAATATATCGGTGTGCCAACGCGTTTTTGCGATATGGGAGGCAACTATTGGCAAACCACAATTTCACAAGGGGAAAGTGCAAACACTATACAGACAGCAGCTGAGGTCACGATTGAACCAGCGTCGTTAGAACCTGGTTCAGCATCCTATCAATCCTCACATTACAATTATTTTTCTGTCATCTGCAAACTTGAAAATATTACAGTTGACACCCTCCATGAAACGGTTGATCCATATTATGAATAGTTTGTGGCCCAAGCAACTTTTCCTGCGGTGCCCACCAGTCATAGTGTGCTGTTTGTTCTTTCACCTTGAATACAAAAAAACAAGAACAGGAGAAAGACATGGAGTCTTCCGTAACATTTAGTATATTTTCTGATCTAATCTTATCAATAGAACCGCTTTCCTGTCCCCTCCCGGATGTGATATCACCCCTCAGTTTGCTGATATTGCTCACCATATAACCCGTTTATTACCCGACAATAAATTCCACACGTGGGGGACGGCTATCACTGTGATGCCATTGGCCTCAAGTAACCAATGAAAGGCTGCAGTTCGTGCAGCAATGCGCAGGGCTCAATCTTCAATAAATGGTAAGTATTTGAAATTCAATTAATGGTAAGTATTTGAAATTATCATTTTCTGTTACTTTCCCCAGATCCTGACTGTCCACATTCAGAACGTAGTTGCGCCAATCTTGGTATCAAAACTCCCATAAAGCAAATCTTATTCAATTGTCCTGACCGGATTATCCCAGTTAAGAACTGTTATGCAGCAGTGCAATAACTGCAAGCACCCGGAGATAAGGCTCCAGTTATCGATGAAATATCTGAGGGGAGATAAGTTCGCCATGGAGTTAGTCATTGCAATGTCCTCGTTTTACATAAATGCAAAAACGAAATAACATTCTGCGGATCTGTTAATTTTCTGAGGGTAATAATTAATTTACCAAGCTTTCAACTTAGTAACGTTATTGAGTGAGCAAAAGCTCTGAAAATTGAAATAATTGGATCTTCTAAGTGATCTCTGCTCAAGATAAATGAATAATGTTAAAAACGTGAGCCCCACGAGACACATCGCTTCTTTGTGTCATTCTATACTTTTCTCTTCATACCAGAGATCTTCCTGGTGAAACAGTTCTGTCCACTCATTTTAGTCTCAATATCCTGTCCATAAAAGGAAACACGGGACCTTGTCATGTTCCATTGTATTTGTTAATCGTGATTAGTATGGATGGATTTTAATATTGTAGTTCCATAGAACAAGACAGCACATAAGGCCCTTCGGCCCAACTTGTTGTGCCGACATTTAAACCCCGCCTAAGACTATCTAACCCCTTCCTCCCACATAGCCCCCTATTTTTAAATACCTCCATATGCTTATGTAACAACCTACTGAACTTGATCAACGTACCTGCCTCCACCACCACCCAAGGCAGCGCATTCCATGCGCCAACCACCCTCTGGGTGAAAAACCTCAGTCTCATATCTCCCTTAAACTTACCACCGATTACTTTAAAGCCATGCCCTCTTGAATTGATTATCGGTGACGCTAACTGTCGACTCTATCCTCTTAATATTTTGTATACCTCTATCATGTCACCCCTCATCCTCCTTCTCTCCAAGAGTAAAGTCCTAACTCCCTTAGTCTCTTCTCATAATCCATACTCTCTAATCCAGGCAGCATCCTGGTAAATATCCTCTGCACCCTTTCCAACGCTTCCACATCCTTCCACAGGCGTCCAGAACTATACACAGTAGTTCAAGTGTGGTCTAACCAGAGTTTTGTAGCGCTGCATCATCACATCGCGGCTCTTAAACTCTATCCCACGACTTACGAAATCTAACATCCCATAAGCTTTCTTAACTACCCTGTCCACCTGAGAGGCAACTTTCAGTGATCTGTGAATACGAACACCCAGTTCCCTCTGCTACTCCACACTACCCATAAACCTTCCATTAACCTGCACTCCGCCTTGGAGTTTGTCCTTCCAAAGTGTACCACCTCACACTTCTCCGGATTCAACTCCATCTGACACTTCTCAGCCCAGCTCTGCATCCTATCAATATCCCTCTGCAGTATTCAACAGCAGTCCACACCATCCACAACACCACCGACCTTTTGTCGTCTGAAAACTTGCTAACCCACCCCTCTAACCCCTCAACCAAGTGGTTAATAAATATCATGAAAAGTAAAGGTCCCAGAAACGATCCTTGTGGGACACCGCTGGTCACAGTAGTCCAATTTGAATGCACTCCCTCTACTACAACACTTTTCTTTCTACAAGTAAGCCAGTTCTGAATCCATACGGTTAAGCCTCCATGAATCCCATGCCTTCTGACCTTCTGAAGAAGCCTACCATGTGGAACCTTGTCAAACGCCTTAGTAAAATCGATGCAGACCACACCTACTGCATTATCTTCTTCAATCTTCCTGGTCACCTCCTCAAAGAAGCCGAACAGGCTTGTGGGACATGATCGTCCCTTTACAAAGCCATGCTGGCTGTTTCTAGTCAGTCTATGCTACTCTAAATGCACATACATCCTATCTCTAAGAATCTTTTCCAACAGACGTAAGGCGCACTGGTCTGTAATTGCCTGGACTATACCTACTAACTTTTTTGATTAACACCCTCGAATCCTCCGGTACCATTCCCGTGAAAAATGAGGACTCAAAGATTCCAGCCTACGGTTCAGCAATCTCCTCCCTCGCTTCGCGGAGCATCTTGGGGAATACTCCCTCAGGCCCCGGGGACTCATCCATCCTAATAGTTTTTAACAGCTCCAACACATCCTCTATCTTGATACCTACATACTCTACAACATTATTCTTGCTATCACTTCCCTCAGCGTCCCCTCTCCTTCGTGAATCCTGAAGAGAAGTATTCATTGAGAACCTCACCCACTTCCACAGCTCCCAGGCACATCTTCCCACCTTTATCTCTAATCGGTCCTACCTTTACTCTCGACATCCTACTGCTCTTCACGTACGTGATAAACGCCTTGGAATTCTCCTTAACCCTACTCACCAAGCCTTTTCACGTCCCCTTCTTTCTCTCCTCCACCCCTTCTTAAGTTCCTTCCTTGCTACCCGAGATTCCTCCTGAGACCTTTCTGATCCTTGCTGCACCTTATGTATGCTACCTTCTTCCTCCTAACTAGTTTTTCCACCTGTCTTGTCACCCATTGTTTCTTCACCCTTCCATTCTTTCTCTGCCTCACAGAGACAAATTTATCCCTAACATCCTGCAAGAGATCCCTGGTAAACGACATCTCCATAGTAGATTTCTCTTTGAAAGTGTCATTCCAATTTACACTCTCAAGTTCTAGTCTTATAGCCTCATAATTTGCCCTTTCCCAATTAAATATCTTCTTGTCCTCTCTGCTCCTACCGTTGTCCATGACAACGCTAAAGGTTAAGGGACCGGTGGTCACTGTCCCCCAAATGCTCACCCACCGAGAGATCTGTCAGCTGACCTGGTTCATTACCTAATACTAGATCTAATATGGCATTCCCTCTAGTGGGCCTGTCAACATAGTGTGACAGGAATCCGTCCTGGACTCACTTAACAAACTCTGACCCGTCTGAACCTTTGGCAATAAGCAGGTGCCAATCAATATTCGGGAAGTTGAAGTATCCCATGATAACAACACTGTTATTCTTGCACCTATCCAAAATCTGCCTCCCAATCTGCTCCTCAGTATCCCTGCTGCTTCCGGGGGGCCTATAGAATACTCCCAGTAGAGTAACTGCTACTTTCTTGTCCCTAACCTCCACCCATACTGACTCTAGATAGGATCTTTCTCCATTATCCACCCTTTCTGCAGCTGTATACGTATCCGTCACCAGTAACGCCACACCTCCTCCTCTCCTCCCTTCTCCCTATCCCTTTTAAAACACTGAAATCCAGGAATATGCAATATCCATTCCTGCTCTGGTGACAGCCAAGTTTCTGCAAGATCCACAATATCATAGTCCCTTGTACTTATCCAAGATCTCAGTTCATCACTTATTCCTGATACTTCAAGCATTTAAGTAAATGCATTTTAGCCCATCCACCTTTCTACTTTTACACCCTGTACTCTGCTCCTACTTCCTGAAAGCCTCTCTACATGTTAGATCTGACTTTTCTACATCCAGTTCTTCTTCTGACCTACCCCTCATGTTCCCATCCCCCTCGCAATCTAGTTTAAACCCTCCTGAACGACCCGAGCAAACCTGCCTGCAAGGATATTTCTAACGTTTTTGTTATCCACTGGATTTGTCTACAATGTCTCACCCCAACTTGTCAGTCCTTGGTCCATAGCTCTAATGCAAACGTGCTCTACAGTTTGGCCCTGCGGTCCAGCATGAAAAATCCCGAGATGTCGACATTGCTCATAACCGGGAGCTAAATGTGCAATGGGTTTTAACATTTTTGTCCGCAGCCAGTGAAGTTATTTCAGGAAGTTTGATTTTAGCTATTTCTGCCAGAAGAATCTAATTTCTGCCAACAAAAGCAATGTTCTTGCAGAACCATCATGAATATACCAATGTATAGACAATATTGAACTCCTCCATAGAAATGCTGCCGTGCCAGTTCTGCTCCTTAAAATGCCATAATGTCGGAATTATGTAGTCTGTGTCCGTGCTGAGCTCCTGATTTCAGTTCCAGCGAATCCGTGCACCTAATTTTATGGGTCCTCGCTGTGAGTAAACACACCCTGCGTAAAGTTCAGTTTACGCAGGGTGTGATCAATAAAGCTGGACTTCACCCTCATCATGAGGCCCTGTTCCCTGATGTTTGCACTGAACCACACAAAGACTCATTGAAGCAAAAATACCGAAAACATTGTTCAATCCAAAATTACAACTTCAGTGCATTGTGACAATGATTACGTTTCCGTCAATTCTATGTGTTCAGAGAGGAGTCACGACTTGCAACGAGGTTCGGTTCGGTTGATGCCCTCAGTTAGATTTAATGTTTATTATCAGACCATAAACCCTGTCGATAGCAAAGGACAAACTTCGCTGTGGGTTTATTGGGCAGAGACCAGAGAAGGAAGGGCACCCTAAACTCTAAGTGAAAAGCTATGCATTTCAAATAATCTTTTGTTCTGAAGGCAGCTGATTTCTTTCTCCAGAGTGTAACTGTGCACCTGCTCTCTGGAGCTACTCAAGCCGTTTGAGGGACCAACGGACGTACTCCTATTCATGTGTATGTTCGTATTAAACATCCATACCTCACCGATAGCACAATGTGGCTGTAGTAACATGACACATACACAGTACTGGAGGAACTCAGCAGATCAGACTGCATCTATGAAGAGAAATGAACAGTCGACGTTTCAGGCCGAGACCCTTCATCAAGACTGCAAAGGAAGAGGGCAGAAGACAGAATGAAAGGGATGGGGAGGGGGAGGAGCACGTTGTCAGGCAGAGGTGAATCCACGTGAGGCGTGGGAGGCAGGAGAGTGCGAGAGGGAGACAAAGGGAATAAACTGAGAAGCTGGGAAGTGATAAGTGGAAGAGGCAAAGTGCTGAAGAAGATAAAATCTGATTGGGTAGGACAGTAGACCATAGAATCAGGAGAGTCAACCAAGACGGAATTTGAGGAATATGAGAAGTAGTTTGGATAGGAAACACCTCATGGTAGTGTTGCCTCATAGCAGCACCGTCTCGGTAGTCTCCGAGGGTTGGATCAGGCAGTTGCGTTGTTTCTCGATTGGCAGCAGCACAATGGGCTGAATGGCCACTTCCTTCGTCTTGAAGTCATCAAAAATACAATACCCTAACCCCGAGAACCTGGGTGGGGGGCTGATGATGCACAGAGTGGTGAAGACGGAAACCCTGAGCACATTTAGACCAAGTGGAGCTGGGTGCAACGAGTCATCACCATAGCTCAGTCAGTTGTCCTCCGACCCTCGGACCCAGAAACAAGCCGTCCTATAACTGCACCGGGCTTAATCGAGAGTCACAGGTTCGATTCTCACGTCACCCCTGAGAGTGGAGAATCTGAAGATTTCTCAGGTCCTCCACCCACTCAACGTACTATCTTTTTTTTCTGTACTAGTTGCCATGTGCACTGGTAGTAATCCGGAGATTACTACATTTGAGGTCTTGCTTTTTAACGTCTTTCCAGGTTCCATGAACTCCCCCTGCAAGCCGTCACCTCTCTTTGCATTTACGTCATGGGTATCGATCGGGACCGCGACCTCCCCTTTCTGAATGCTCTGTCCAACACTGTGTCATTTGAACCCCCAACCAGAGAAGCAACATAGTCTCCTGGAGTGGTAACTGCAGTCTCAGAAATGCCTTCCCAGCTGCCCCCACAACCATTTTTCTCTTTCCTCTTCCACCCCCAAAACCCCACTGTCCAGCAGAGCCATCGGCTGTGTTCTGCACCTATTCTTTTGCACTCCGAAGGGAAGCCAGAACACCCACTAACACTTAGCACCGAGTACTGGTTGGTGACCCAGATGAGCTCAGAATCGTCAAGAGGCCTGGTCCTTCTCGTCTAAGTGTCACCTATTTCCTTTCCGGTGATCCATTCCTAAGAAGCACGGTGACCACCTTGTTCAACCTTGCCTTATGGAGCAGCTACTGCAACCACTTGTTCAAACTCCATATCCCGGCGCTGGGACTGCTGCAGCTGATGATAGATCCTGCAAGTGTGGTTTCCAGAGCATGGGTGGTGTCATGGACTTTCTACACTTCACTTCAGGGGAGTGAACTTCCCTGCCGTACCTCTGCTCAGCAACTTACTAGTTTAGCTGGAATAACCTTGACATTTTGGAAGTCCACAATGTAAACAATTGTCAGCTGTTCACCACTTAGCTTCATTCTCTCGCGCTAACATTACCTTTGGACCTTTAACATCATGTTCCAAGCTCCACTGATATCTGCCGCTTCAACCAGACCCAATGACGAGTTGCTGCAATGCCGCTTCTCACGCTCTCACCGAAACCTGCACCCAGGGACTGCTATGAACAAACCAGCATCATTGCTCGCGGAACAGGAAATATTAAAGGGATGCATAGCAACGATTTTCAAAATCGTCCGTTTCTTTTCAAGCAAATAAACAGAGGGATAGAGCTCTGGGAAGGGAGCCAGTAACTTAAGTGGACAGATTCCCTCAGTGTCCGCAGGGAATTTCCGATATTTATTTTGTCCACGTCTAGTGATTCTAGGAGAAACAACCAACAAAGTGAAGGGTATATGGGCATGAGAATTTTCAAGCACAACTTACTATGTTTGATTCACAGTTGTGGGAGAAATTCCACTGTGGGATTTGATTTGACAGATATTTCACAGAGAGACAGGAGCACAATGGTGTAAATGGTTTCGATCTGACTATAAATCTGTGAATTTAAGAGGTGATCCTAATTCTTTTGGACAGCATAGCACAGTGCTTATGCTTATGAAATAACAACATGATATATTAGTTGAAATCCCATCACGGCAGACAGGGAGTTCGTCCAATTACCCGCGACATGTGACTCACCACTTGACATCCCAACGTTGTTTAGCTGTCTACAAATCAAAAGAAAGGACTTTCCTGGATGAGTGCAACACCAGCTCTCAAGAAGTCATAGAGTTCTGGAGTCATACAGCACAGAAACAGGCCCTTCGGCTCAAATGGTCCATGCTGAAAAATATGTCCAGGTAAACCAATACCATTTTCCCGCCTTGGGTACATACCAAGAGTCTTTTCAATGTTGTTATTGCACCTGCCTCAACCACTTCCTCTGGCGGGTCATTCCATATACGGTCCACCATCTTGGTGAAACAGTTGCCTCTCAAATCCCTATTAAATCTTTCCCGATCACCTCAGGTGGACACCACCCAGGACAAATCATCCCGCTTACTTGGCACTCAACCTCTACGGAACATTTATTCCCTACACCATTGGTCTACAGAGCCATAGTTATTCTCCTAAGAACATAATAAATAGGAGCAGCAATAGGTCATGTGGCCCATCGAGCCAGCTCAACCATTGAATAACATCATGGCTGATCTGGCCGTGGACTCAGATCCACCTTCCTGCCATTTCCCCATAACTCATACTCCCCCAATTATGCAATGATCTATCCAACTGCGTGTTAAATATATTTAGTGAGATGGCCTCCATTGCTTCCCTGGGCAGAGAATTCCACAGATTCACTACTCTCTGGGAAAAACAGCTCCTCATCTCTGTCCTAAAGCTATTCCCCAGAATCTTGAGGCTTTGTCCCTTTGTTCCCTTCTCACCTACCAGTGGAAGCAACCTATCCGTCTCTTTCTTATCTATTCCTTTCATATGTTTCTATAAGAGTCCCTCTCATTCTTTTGAATTACAGCGAGTATAGTACCAGGGGACTCAATCTCTCCTCATAAACTCACCCCTCATCTCTGGTGAACCTGCTCCGCACCGCCTCCAAAGGCAGTATAATCTTTCTTGTTCTTAAATCCAATCTCCCAAGTAATGAAGGTCAACATTCCATTTGCGTTCTTGATAACATGCTACACCTGCAAACCAACCTTTTGCCATTCATGTAAAAGCACTTCCAGGTCTCTCTGCACAATATGCCGCAATGTTTCTCCATTTAAATTATAATATGATCTACTATTTTTCCTTTCAAAGTGGATGACCTGGCATTTACCAACATTGTACTCCATCTTCCAGACCCTTGCCCACTCACTTAACCTATCTATATCTCTCTGCAGACTCTCTGCATCCTCTGCACAATTTGCTTTTTCACTCAATTTAGTGCCATCGGCAAACTTATATGTGCTACACATGGTTCCCTCTTCCTATTCGTTAACGTATATTGTGAACAATTCCGGCCTAGCACCGACCCCTGTGGCACCCCGCTCACCACTGATTACCAACCAAAGAACACCCATTTATCCCAACTCTCTGCCTTCTACTGGTTAACCAATTCTCTATCCATTCTAATGCTTTACCCCCATCTCCATGCATCCTATCTTTTGTACGGCACTTTATCGAATGGCTTCTGGAAATGCAACTATGCAACATCCACCTGTTTCCCTCTATCCACTGAGCTCATTAAATCCTCAAAGAACTCCAGTAAGTTTGTCAATTACTGAATCCATAAGTTTGTAAGTTACTGAATCCATGCTGTCTGCCTGATGGAACCATTTCTATCCCGTTGTCCCGTTATTTCTTCCTTAATGATAGCTTCAAGCTTTTCCACGACTGCAGACATTAAGCTAACTGGTATATGGTTACCTGCCTTCTGCCTCCATCCTTTTATTAAACAGTGGTGTGACATTCGCTGTCTTCAAATCTACCGGAATCTGCCAAGTGTCCAGAGAACTTTGGGAAATTCTCACAAATCCGTCTCCGATGACTTCCACCATTTCTTTCGGTACCCTGGGATGGATCCCGTGAGGACCAAGGGGACCTGTCTACCTTTATGCCCACTTGTTTTCCCATCACTACCTCCTTAGTGACTGCGATTGTATGGAGATCCTCACCTCCGACCACATCCACAACATCCCTCTTTGGCGTGTTAGGCTTATCCTCCACGGTAAAACCCGACAGAAAATAGTCGTTCAATACCTCGACCATTTCCAAATTACCCAATACTGTATCCCCTTTCTCATCTTCCAAGGGACCTACGTTCACTTTTGCCGCTCTTTTCCGCTTTATATAATTATAGAAACGTTTACGGTTTTTCTTTTCTATTTTCTGCAAGGTTACTTTAATAATCTGTCTTCCCATTCCTTATTGTTTGCATAGTGGTTACACTACCCGCTACTCCGACGGCATCCGCGGCCTGTACCTCAAAAAAGGACAAAGGTCTCAGTCCAAAAATGCCGCCACCGCCTTCAGGTTCCCCTCCAAGTTTGGCACTGTCCTGTTTCGTCATATGTGTAAATCCCTTCATTACTGACAGGTCCAAACCCTGGAAATCCCCGTCCTATAGCACGAAGGGAACTCCTTCATCACAACAGTTGTAACAGATCAAGGTCGGTTATTTCATACAGACAGTAAGAGGCGATCTCACTGAAACATATCGGACTTTCTGCCGGCTTTATTCACATTGCAGATGTTAAGAAAATATTTACTTCACGGAAGATTTCTTCACCATATAGAGTTTACATTTGATCACGAGATGGAGGAACATCTCGCAGTGGGTGGTGAATATTTGGAATTCGTGTCCTCCAGAGAACTCTGGGGGCTCAGTTATTGAGTATATAAATTGCTCATGCTTGTGGGGATTGGAGCGTTCTAGGAATCAGGTCAGCAAGTGGAGCTGAGGCTACGAATTGATCCGCCACGCTCCCAGTCAACAGCGGAACAGGCTTGAAGGAGCTAATTTCCAAATCTTGGTCCTATGTATGTTAACCATAGAACAATACAGCACAAAACAGGCCCATCGACCCACCATGTTGTGCCGTCCATCAAACCACCCTCACACTACCTAAAACCTTCCTCCCGCGTATCCCCCCATCCCACACTCCTCCATATGCCTATCCAACAAGCTCTTAAACCTGTTCAATGTATCTGCCTTCACCACCGCCCCAGGCAGTGCATTCCATGCACCAACCACTCTCTGGGTGAAAAACCTCCCCCTGACATCTCCCCTGAACCTCCCACCCATAACCGTAAAGCCATGTCTTCTCGTCTTGAGCATTGGTGCCCTGGGAAGGAGGCGCTGACTGTCTACTCTATCTATTCCTCTCAGTATTTTATATACCTCTATCATGTCTCCTCTCATCCTCCTCCTTTCCAGTGAATACAGCCCTAGCACCTTAAGCCTCTCCTCATATAAAATACTCTCTAATCCAGGCAGCATCATGGTAAATCTCCTCTGCACCCTCTCCAACGCCTCCACATCCTTCCTATAATGAGGCGACCAGAACTGAACACAGTACTCTAAGTGTGGCCTAACTAGAGTTTTGTAAAGCTGCATCATCACCTCACGGCTCTTAAACTCAATCCCGCGATTTATGAAAGCCAACATCCCATTGGCCTTCTTAACTGCTCTTTCCACCTGTGAGGCAACTTTCAATTAACTGTGAATATGAACCCCCAAAATCCCTCTGCTCCTTCACACTGCCAAGTACCTTGCCATTTACCCAGTACTCTGCCCTGGAGTTTGTCCTTCCAAAGTGTACCACCTCACACTTCTCCGGATTGAACTCCATCTGCACACTAATCAGCCCAGCTCTGCATCCTATCAATATCCCTCTGTAAGCTCCGACAGCCCTCCACACTATCCACAACACCGCCTATCTTAGTGTCGTCCGCAAACTTACTAACGCAGACCTCCACCCCCTCATCTAAGTCATCTATAAATATCACAAAAAGTAGAGGTCACAGAACCGATCCCTGCGGGACACTACTAGTCAACTGCCTTCCAATCCGAGGGCAATCCTTCCACCACAACACTCTGCTTTCTACATGCAAGCCAATTCCTAATCCACGCAGCCAAGCTTCCTTGGATCCCTTTCCCTCTGACCTTCTGAAGAAGCCGACCATGAGGAATCTTATCAAACGCCTTACTAAAATCCATGTAAACCACATCCACCGCACTGCCCTCATGAATCTTCCTGGTCACCTCCTCAAAGAAATCTATCAGGCTTGTGAGGCAAGATCTTCCCTTCACAAAGCCATGCTGTGTGTACCTAATCGGTCCATGATTCTCTAGGTGTTCATAAATCCTATCCCTTAGAATCCTTTCGATCAGCTTACCCACCACAGACTTGAGACTCACCGGTCTACAATTCCCTGGCCTATCCCTATTACCTTTTTTGAACAAGGGGACAACCTTCGCAACCCTCCAATCCTCCGGCACCATCCCCGTGGACAACGAGGACTCAAAGATCCTTACCAGTGGTTCAACAATCTCCTCCCTAGCCTCTAGAAGCAGCCTGGGGAAAATCCCGTCAGACCCCGGAGATTTATCTGTCTTAATATTATTTAACAACTTCAACACATCCTCTCTCTTGATATCTACAACCCCAAGAACATCACTCCTACCAGCACTCCCTTCCGCGTCATCAGGACCCCTCTCCTTGGTGAATACCGAAGAGAAGGACTCATTGAGAACTTCCGCCGCCTCCAGGGAAACTCTCCCACCTTTGTCCTTAATCGGACCTACCTTTACCCTAGCCATCCTCCTACCCTTCACGTACTTGAAAAAGGCCTTGGGATTTTCCTTCACCCTACTAGCCAAAGCCTTTTCATGTCCCCTTCTAGCTCTCCTCAGACCTTTCATAATTTCCTTCCTCGCTACCCTATATTCCTCACGGGCCCTGTCTGAACCTTGCTGCTTATACCTCACGTACGCTACCTTCTTCTCCTTAACAAGTCCCCGACAACCGATTGCAATTGAACAGCAATTTTGGATCTTGCTAGCAATGCCCACAAACAACAAATTGGTTTAAATAAATTATATTATGATAAAACCCACCGATTGTAATGGTGATAATGAAGTTAGTCCGGTGTGAATAAAAAAAATGCCCTATCAGTTGTCCTATCAGTAAGTGATTTTTCTCTCCATATCAGGAACACTATATCCTCCCCAAAAAAAACAGTAATGGGGCTGGTTCATACCATCATCCCAGAAATGCCTTGGCAATCCACTCAATTCGAAGGCAGTTCAGATGAGTAAATGAGGCCGAACTTGCAAGCTATGCCCACGTCCTGCGAACGAATAAACAAAACAAGGTGCAAGGTGACTCGGTCCACTCTGTGAACCCAGAGTCTGAGTAAAGTAGGGTGGACGGGTCAGCCTCCCGCCGCTGGAAACACGGCGGTGTGGAGATGGTCGGAGCTGCGCGGTACTCAAAATTCCCAGGTTCTGGTTCTTTGTTCATAACTGCGCGGTGTTACGGACTCTGTGAAAGTCCCTTTCAGATAGTGTGTGTGTGTGTGTGTGTGTGTGTGTGTGTGTGTGTGTGTGTGTGTGTGTGTGTGTGTGTGTGTATGTCTGTGTCTGTGTCTGTGTGGGTGTGGGTGTCTGTGTGTCTGTGTGTAGCGTGCTTACGTCAATAGGAGATAAAGGACGTAATGACGTTGTTGAAGAAGTCCAAGGGAGAGGAGAGAGAGAGAGAAGGGATAGAGACACCAGTCTGCTAGTTTCTCTATCGATGGATGAGAAACAATAACTGTGTCTGCCACTGAAATCCATGTATGGAAATTGGAAGTAATCCGGTGGAGTTCACTTTGTTGCTGAACTGTAAAAGGAAGCAGGTATTTCTGTGTGGACGGCCACGATTCGGATGCTTTTCGGGGTGAGGAAGTCACTACCGAGTCAACACTAAGGTTTTGTTTGGGTTTCATCGTGGAAAATCTGGACTTCGTAATTACTCTCTCTATGTTTCTCTACATCTACGTCTTATCTTCAGACAACGGTGGTTGTTGAAGAAGTCTTTGCTCATGTTTCACCTTATGGCTTGTGGAACTGAACTTTAAGAACCATTCCTGGACTTGGAGTTTGGGACTTTGCCACACACACACGAAGAGTTTAGTTTTTGGGGTTAATGTTCAAGGTTTAACATTTTTGAATTCTAACATACTAACATTTTTACTTCTCTTTTTTGAATTATCATAAGCAGTGATTAATAAAATAGTTTTTACACTGAATCATGTGTCAGTGTGTTTCGTTTGTTGCTGGTTCGTAACAGCGGAAATGGAACTTCTTCAATAATATTTCCAACAACATTGGTTAAAGGCGGTATTTGGTGCAAAGTATTTTTTAATTTATATAATGGAAGAAAATTGCTAATTATTTCAAGAACCAACATGCTACAGATTCAGTATTAGTGCAATAATTCAGTAATTTCTGAACCCTATTGAACAGTTCCTTGAAATTGTGAAGTGACCGCGATTCAGACTAACACTTTGAAAACATTATCTTTTGAGAGTCCTAATTTGCATGGGGTCTCCTGATCCTGATCCCACTGAGTCAGCGTTATTGGTTCTGCAGGTAAATGCACAGACTCTGGGTAAATTTCAGCTGCATTTGATATCATTCACCAAGCTCACGGTTTTTTCATTTGATGCCTCCACGTACTACTCCAAGGTGCAGGGCTTGTTCTGAATCACACTCTGTTCTGAGAAATTCGGATCTTTGGAATAAATTTCTCCGTTTCCCCACCTTCATTAAGTCCTGTCTGGTAATGGTGATTATGCTTCCCTCGGCCCTTCGATCTGCACTTCATAAGAATCACCATGAGCTGTGCCCTGATATGATATCATGCCTCAACTTGATTATATTGTTCACCAAATAACCCATTTATCACCCAACAATAAACTCCAGATTGGCCAGGAACCAATGGAGGGTGCATTTAGGGGGCAATGAATGCTGTTTGAAATGTTATTTTTTCTCTGTTGCACACTGCCTGTTACTTCCCCAGACCCTGAATGCACACATTGAGATTGCAGCTGTGTTAATCTTAGCATCAATACTTTTAAAAGTCGAATCCGATCCCAGTGTCCTGACTGGATTCTTGCAGTTAAGAAACATAGTGTAACTGGTACAGGAACCTCCTGGAGATAAGGCCCTGGTTAATGATTACAGTTCTGGGCTGAGATAATTTTGTCCTGTAATTAATGAGTGCAAAGTTCAATTTTCACATCAGAGGAAAAAGTGAAATTATACTTCGTGTATCTCCGAGTTTTATTTTCTTTCTGTTGAATCATTTCACCTTTTAAGTTAGTAATGGTTTCACCAATCTATCAACTCGTAACTTCTTTTTGAAAAAAAGAAAAACTCCGATGATTAAAATAATAGAATTTTCTAAGTTATTGCTGTTCAAGATAAATGAATGCTGTAATGTTAAGGACATGAGCTGGATCGTCCCTCAATACATTCCCTCTGTTGAGGCAAATTTAATTATTTGTTTGTTCTGTGCCCTCTCCTTGACGCCAGAGAGCCTCCCTGTGAGACAGTTCTGTGCGCTCTGCTCAGCATCAATATCGTTTCTGTAAATGGAAGCATGACACTGTGCTCTGTTCGAATGTATCTGTTCATCGCGATTAATATGTATAGATTACAGCATTCCAGTTCTTTACAACTATTGTTCTTCGCCACCGGCTCTCTCCAGATTTCCCCACACTCATCCTGATGGTGCTTTATCCATGACCTTGTCAGTGACGCCCTGTTGCTGGAGACAGGGTAATCGGCCATAATTAGGCCCTGTGGTGCAGCGGTAAATATCTTCAGATCTCAAGATCTCATCCTTTCTCATAACTGGTCTGGGGGGGCTGAGAGATTTATAAATGACAAAGATATATCAAAGTTATTGTCGACAGCCGGTGAGATTACATCAGGAAGTTTACATTGAATACCTCTGTCAGAGGTACTCAAGTTTCTGCAAACAAAAAACACATTTTCTTGCAGATCCATAAAGCTACATGATTGTAACGGCTATATTGAACTTCTTTCAATACTGGAATTACTGCCATGACAACTGTGCCTATTAAAACATCATAATGTTGCCTAGTATTGTCTGTTCCCTGACCTTGTGCTGAGTCCTGAAAATTGGAGAAACTGAATTTTATGGGACCCAACAGTAAGTGAACACACCCTGGGTAAAGCTTAGTTGATAACACACTCACAAACGTGGACTACAGCCTTATTAGTGCAGACCTTCACACCCTGTTCCCTTACACTTGTACTGAAACACACAAAGACTTATTCAATCAAATATTTCTAAATTGTTGTTCGATCCAAAATTACCACTTCAGTGCACGTTGACAATTGTTTACGTTTCTCTCGACAATTCGATCTGATTCAGAGAAAAGTCACGACCCGAATCCTGGTTCAGTTCCTTTGGTGCCTTCGCTTCGTTTTATTGTTCACCTTGCAACCAGTTTATTGTCAGACCATAAACCACAGCGACAGCTGAGGACAAAGTTCGCTGTGGATTTATTGGACAGAGACAGCAGAAGGAAGGCCACTGTGAACTCTGGTGAAATGTTGCACGTTTGGAATAATCTTTTCTTTGGAACACGGAACATACCTTTCTCCAGATTTAACTGTGCACTCACTGCCTGCAGCTGCACTAATCTCTACATCAGACCTTTTATGAATCCATCCCCAGTGGGGTCATGACAATAATGGGCAATGCAACAACTGTGCAGAGATTATCCTCTCCTGGAAATAACTTCGTGTAAAGTCCACATGAAGATAAGAATGTGCTTTATTGCCAATTACGTGTTCACTTACTGAAAATAATTACCATCTCGCAGCAAAAATCAGACAAAATTATGACTATTTACTTTCTTCCTGTTGGTGTATTTCCTTGATATTACATTGACTTTACAGATCCATCAACCATGTGTCATTACTGAGTGATCTAAAAACTCTGAAAATTAAATTCACTGGGTCTCTTTTTTTCAGAGGTTTCTGCTGGCACATTGAATTGGGAGCAGGACATTTGGCCCCTCAATCCTGCTCCGTCAGTCACTGTGATCACGGCTCATCTGTCTGTGATCTCAGCCCCTTAGTCCTGCGACCGCCTGCAACACCTCAATTCATTACGGAATTAAACACATTGGTAAAAAACTCTGCTTCTCCTTTCCTTTGAGGAAGAGAATCCCAAAGACATACTTGTCCAACACCGAGAAAAACGTCTCATCTATCTTCTTCTGTGTCCGTAAACGCATTCTCCCATCCTTGTCAAGACCCTACATGATATTTTATGTTCTTAACAAGTGCTCAACCCACTCTACTAAACACCAGCGGGTACAGTTTCCCCCCGATTCATCCAACACCAGAGCACAAAACAGAGTCACCTCTAATTCTTCCAAATCAGTAAAAACAAGCAAAGGTTGACATGCATTTCCTCACAGAACTCACACAGTACAGGTATCTTTCAACTGAACCTCATTTGAGCTACAACGGGCGCATTAACATCCTTTCTGACAGAAGAAAAGCGATATTGCATGCAGCGATCCACAACAGGTCTCATCAACAGCCGATATACAGGGAGCCTCACCTCCCTACGTTTCCCCTCATTTTTAACAGCAACTTAGCCAGTTTTCCTAATTACATCCAGTACCTCCCTACTGAAGAGTAATCGGGGATAGACAGATAGTGTCGATCTCGCCAGCCAAAGAATAAATAAACTGAAACTTCAGTTCCCTCATTCCAGGAGCAATGATGCCCAGAGTGTGGAAGGGTCAGCGTCCTGCTGCTGGATGCACTGGGGTGGGGACGGTTTGAGGCTGTGGGAAGCTTCCACCTCCCCAGATTTTACTCTTTATTCCTAACTGTGCGAAATATGTGACATTTTCAACAACACTTCCCGCAGCACCAGGTTCCGGTGGGAGATGGTCAGAAAGGTTATTCATTGATCTGAAGAATTTCGCTAATGCCAAGAGGGAATTTGTTACAGATCCACTATTCATTAACCTAATAATGTCCCGGTTTCATTGCAGAGTTCATAAAAGCGCTGTGCATTTTGATTTTGTTTTTCAGAAGATACTGGGTCCTACCTTTAACCGAGTCTCCAGATGATGTTCCCAGCGAGTCCCAGTGAGGCTGTGTTCTGGGCTCTGCAGGAAAATGAACACACTCTGGTTACAGATAATCATTAACTAAACCCACAGTTTTATCATTAGACCACTCCTTGGTACAATGCTTGTTCTGAATCACACCCTGTTCTGTACAAACAGAACTGTTGTAACAAGTTACTAGTTTCCAGCTGCTACTAAGTCTGTGCCCGGTAACAACGACAATGATCCCATCAACCATTCCTTCTGCGTTTCAGCAGAAACCCCATGACCTGTAGCCCGAAGTGACACCCTGCCACCAGTTTGGTTATATTTTTCTCTGTATCTGTTAGAATCACCAATGTTGTTCCTCTGTTTCAGAAGGGAAATAGAGTCAGGAAGTGACAGGCCCTTGGGCTTTACATAAGTGGTTGGGAAATTGTGGGAAAAATCCTCTGGATAGGATCCACTCTCATCTGGAAAAGCATCAATTTATTCGGGATGGTCAGCAGGGCTCTTCGGGGGAGGCCAAGTCTTACAGACATGATTAAGGTTTTTCAGGAGGGGTCGAAGATGATCGATGGCGTTCTGACAGTGGACAGTACATACCATGGGGTTTACTGAATCTTCCGACAAGATTCCTTCATTTTGGGCGGATCCAGAAACTTAACCACATGGGATCCATGGAGAATTGGTAGTTTGGCCATAGAAGAGAGAATGCAGTAGTGCAGGGTGTTACTCTGACTGCAGGTCTGTGACCAGTCTTGTTCCGCAGGGATCAGTGCCGGGACCTCTATTGTGTGTGACATATAATTTAGTAAGTTGATTAGAAAGCTTGTAGCTGACACAGAATTTGGCGGAGTTGTGTATAGTGAAAGAGGTTTTCAAAGACCAGTTGGGAAACTGAGCAGAGACATGTCAGATAAAGTTTATCCCGGACAAGTGTAAGATGTGCACTTTGGGAAGTAAACCGCAAGGGGAAAGTATATAGTAAACGGCAGGACGCTTCGGAGCAATGATGTACAGAGAGAACCTGGGGTGCAAGTCCGTAGCTCCCTGAAAATGGCAGGAGAGGTAGGTAAGTTGCAAAAAGAGACAAACGGCATATTGTCTTCGACGGCCGGGTGGTGAGTATAAATGTCGGGAAGTCACGCTGCAGCTGTAGAAGCCTACAGTTCTGTCACGTTTGGAGTATTTTGTGCAGTTCTGTTAGCCTAATTACAGGAAGCATGTGGATGCTCTGGAGAGGGCGCAGAATGGACGTTTCCTGGATTAAAGTGTATGTGCCAATAAGAAGAGGTTGGACACACCAGGCTTGCTTTCTCTGGAGTGTCGGAGGATGAGTGGAACCTGACAGATGTATATAAAATTATGAGAGGTATGGATAGAGTAAATAGTCAGAGTCACTTTCTCAGAGTTTGGAACTTTACTTTGACAGCGGAAAGTTTAAAGCAGATGGACGAAGCAGGTTTTGGACACAAAGGGAAGTCGGTGCCTCGGACGCGGTGCCAAGGTAAGTGGTGAAGCAGATCCGACAACAACGTTTCAGAACCTTTCCGTCAGCCACATGAACAGACAGGAACAGAGGGATGTGGACCATGTGCCGGCCGGTGGGATTAGTTCGGATGGGTATCATGGTACCGCACAGACACAGAGGGCCGAAGAAGCTGTCCCTGCACTGTTCTATGCTCCATATTCCCCGTCAACAGAGCCCGGAGAGAGACGGTCAGAGATCAGTGAGACCCAGCCCCAGTTGGACCGTGATACCGCTGTCCCACTCCCCAGTGATGGGAAACCAGTCCTTCTCCTTACCGCCGCTGCTTCCTTCCCCCAGAGCCGGACTCTGGGCACTGCCGGCCTGGGGCTGTGTGAACAGGGTCATCCAACCTTTTCTGATGTAGCCCCGAGCCCATTTCCCTGAGCGGACTCTTGCGGTGCGGACGGTGCTGCATCAGTCCCGTGGACACCGGCTCCTTGGCTCCGGACCCGGGAAATGGGCAACAGCAGGAGCCCACAACTTGCTGCTGCATTTTCTGCCTTTAATGGTTATTGTTTGCCAGAGTGAGAAGGTAAACTGATCCTGTGTGGCTCTGTGATTTGGGGAAGAGTGCGTAATAGATAGATAGATAGATAGATAGATAGATAGATAGATAGATAGATAGATAGATAGATAGATAGATAGATAGATAGATAGATAGATAGATAGATAGATAGATAGATAGATAGATAGATAGATAGATAGATAGATAGATAGATAGATAGATAGATAGATAGATAGATAGATAGATAGATAGATAGATAGATAGATAGATAGATAGATATGGATAGATATAGAGATAGATAGATATAGACAAATAGATAGATATGGAGAGAGAGAGATATAGTGATAGAGACAGGGAGAGATAAATAGAGAGCAAAAGAGATAGAATGCATAGGTAAAAATAAGAGAATGAGATAGGGAGAGATGTAGATAGAGAGGTGGAGAGATCGAGAGATATAGAGATCGGGAGAGAGATAGAAAGAGTTCGATATATAGTGATAGAGGGAGATAGAGAGGAGAGAAAGATAGAGCTAGATAGAGAGAAACAGATAGAGAGCTATGATGGAGAGATAGAGACAACCAAGCCAGAGAAAGAGATAGAGGGAGGGAGATAGTGATATAGAGATCCAGAGAGAGAGAGATATAGAGAGGTAGATTGATAGACAGATAGTGAAAGATATAGATGGAGACAGATAGATATATAGAGAGAGAGGGAGATAGAGGGAGAAAAAAGGGGAGAGCCATAAATGGAGAGATAGATGAAGGTAGAGGGATAAATATAGGAGGACAAACGGAGAGCGATGGATGGACAAACAGCGAGACACAGAAGGGAGAGAGGGAGATAGTCGGACAGACAGACAGATAGAGCTGGGGGGAACGGACACAGACGGGAAGGGGACGAACGGACACAGACGGGGGAGGGGACGGACGGACACGGCCGTGGGGAGACGGACGGACAGCCGGAGGGAGACGGACACAGCCGGGGGGACGGACTGACAAAGTCGGCGGACGGGGACGGACGGACACAACCGGGGGCACAGACACAGTCGGAGGGGGGCGGACACAGCCGGAGGGTGCGGACGGACACGGACGTGGGGGTGGACGGACGAACGCAACCTGGAGTAGGACGGACACAGCCGGGGGTGGACGGACACAGCCAGTGGGGGACGGACAGACAAGTCCCGGAAGGGGACGGACGGACACCGCCCGGGGGGACTGTAGGACACAGCTGGGGGGACGTAAGTATACAGCCGGGGGGGGGGGGACTGACGGACACAGACGGGGGGACTGACGGACACGGCCGGGGGGGTCGGAAGGACACAGCCGGAGATACAGACGGACACATCGGGGGGGGGGGGTGACTGACGGACACAGCCGGGGGCGGACTGAGGGACACAACCGGGCGGACTGACGGACACAGCGGGGGTGGATGGACACTGTCAGGGGTGGACGGACACAGCAGGGGGTGGACGGACGGACATAGACGAAGGGGCGGACGTACAAAGGCGGGGGCGACAGACGGACACAGCGCGGGGGACAGTTGTACACATCCGGGGGGGGGGGTGACTGACGAACACAGCCGGGTTAGGACTGACGGACACAGCCGTGGGGGACTGACGGACACAGCCGAGGGAGGGGGTTAGTCACTGTAGGGGGGGGAAGGAAACAGCCGGGGAGACGGACACAGCCGGGGATGGACGGACACAGCAGGGGGTGTCTATATACGGGGGGGGGGGGGGGGAGCGGACGGACAAAGGCGGGGAGGACAGACGGACACACGGGGGGGGAGTGAGGGACACAGCCGGGGAGTATGGAAGGACGCAGCCGGGGGAGACAGAAGTACACAGCTGGGGTGGAACGAAAGGACACAGCCGTGGGGGAAGGAAGGACAGAGCCGGGGATACAGACGGACACATCCTGTGAGGGGACTGACGGACACAGCCGGGGTTGAGACCGACGGGCACAGCCAGGGGGGAAGTCACAGTCGGGGAGGACGGACAGCCGGGGGGACGGACACAGCCGGTGGTGGAAAAACACAGCCGGGGGTTTACAGACACTGCCAGGGAGGAACGGGCACAGCCGGGCGACGAAGGACAGACACAGCCGGGGTGTGCACGGACACTTCCGGGGGTGGACAGACACACCCGGGGTGAGGAAGAACGGACAAGCCGGGGGGAACGGACGGACAGACGCAGCGGACGGACACAGCCGGGGGGGGGGGGGGACGGCCACAGACGGGGTGGACGGACGGAAACAGACTGTGGGGAACGGACGGACACAACAGGGAGAGGACGGACGTACACAGCAGGGATGGACAGACGGACACAGCCGGGTGGACACGGACGCACACAGCCGGGGTGGCGACGGACGGACACAGCCGGGGTGGACGGATGGATACAGCCAGGGGGGCGGATTGTCACAGTTGTCGGACGGGGACGAACAGACACAGCCGCGGTGACGGACACAGCCGGGAGCTCGGACGTACCAGTCGGGGGGGGGGGGGGGAGGGCTGGACGGACAGACACAGCCGGGGGGCGGACACAGCCGGGAGGGACGGACAGACACAGCCGGAGGGGGACGGACAGACAGAGCCGAGGGGTGGGACGGTCACAGCCGGGGGGGGGGGGGGGTGGGACCGACGGACACAGATGGGCGGGGGACAGACACAGCCGTGGGGGACAGTCAGACACAGCCGGAGGGGGACAGACAGACACAACCGGAGGGGGACGGACAGACACAGCCGGAAGGGGGACGGACAGACGCAGCCGAAAGGGGGACTGACAGACGCAGCCGGAGGGGGGACGGACAGACACAGCCGGGCTGGACGGATGGAAAAAACCGGGGGGTCACAACCGTGGGGGATAGACCGGCGCAGACGGGGTGGGGACGGACGAACACAGTCGGGGTGGGGAGGACACAGCCCTGGGCGACGAAGAGACACAGCAGTAGGGGGACTGACGGACACAGCCGGGGGAAAGGACTGACACAGCCGGGAGGGGAAGGGGAAGTCACCGTCGGGGGGGATGGCCGCAGCCGGGGTTGGACAGACACTGCCAGGGGGATCGGACTCAGCCGGGGTGAGGAAGAACGGACAAGACGCAGGGGGACGGACAAACAGCCGGGGTTCGGACACAGCCGGGGGTGGACGGACACAGTCGGGGTAGACGGAAGGACACAGCCGGAGGGAGAGGAAGGACACAGCTGGGGGGTTGAATGGAAGGACACAGGCCGGAGGGAGCGGAAGAACACAGTCAAGGGGGAACGGAATTCACAGTCGGGGGGACGGACACAGCCGGGCGGGAACGGACAGACACAGGCGGGGGGGTACGGACACTGCCGGGGTGGACGGAAGGAAACAGATTGGGGGACGGACGGACACCGTCGGGCTGGGGACGGAAGGACACAGCCGGGAGGGGACGGACAGACACAGCCGGGAGGACGGACGGACACAGCTGGGAGGGTGACAAACGGACATAGCGGGGAGGGGGTACCTGACGGAGACAGGCAGGGTGGGGACGGGCAGACCTTGCCGGCGGGGGCGGACACAGCCCGGGGCGACGGACAGACACTGCCTTTGTGGTAACTGCCGGACATAGCCGGGCGGTGGACGGACGGGCGGACACAGCCGGGGCTACACAGTCGGGGGAGTTCGGACACAGTCGGGTGGGGGCGGACAGACACAGCCGGCGGGAACGGACGGACACAGCCGGAGGGGGGACGGACGGACGAACACAGCTGGGGGAGACACAGACGTGGGGGTTCGGACACAGTCGGGGGGGGACGGACACAGCAGGGGTGGGAGGACGGAAAGAGCCTGGAGGACGGATGGACACAGCCTGGAGTGGACAGACACAACCAGAGAGGGAATGGACATACTCAGCCGGGGGGACGGACGGACACAGCTGGGAGGGTGACAAACGGACATAGCCGGGGGGGGGGTGACTGACGGACACAGGCAGGGTGGGTACGGGCAGGCACAGACGGGGGGCGGACACAGCCTGGGGCGACGGACAGACACAGCCGTGGTGGTACTGACGGACACAGCAGGGGGTGGGGGGTGGACGGTCGGACGGACACAGCCGGGAAAACAGACGAACACATCCGGGAGGGGGGGTCTGACGGACGCAGCCGAGGCGGACGGACGGACACAGCCGGGGGGCAAAGGTAAGTCACAGTCAGGAGTGGCGGACACAGCCAGGGGGACGGACACAGCCGGGTGTGGACAGACACTGCCGAGAGAGAACGGACACAGTCATGATGAGGAAGAGTGGACAAGCCGCAGGCGGACAAACGGACAGCCGGGGGGCTCGGACACAGCTGTGGTGGTCGGACACAGACGGGGTGGACGGACGGACACAGGCGGGGGATTGGACGGACACAGCAGGGGGGTCGTGGACGGACAGACACAGACAGGGGATGGGACGGACGGACACAGCCCGTGGGGACGGTCGGACAGCCGAGGGAGACACAAACGTGGGGGATCGGACACAGTCGGGGGAGAACGTTCACAGCAGGGTGGGAGGGTCGTACACAGCCGCTGGGGGACCATCACAGCCGGGGTGGACGGACGGAATGAGCCGGGGGGGGGGGACGGACGGACACAGCCGGGGTGGGGATGGACAGGCACAGCCGGGGGGTGGGGGACAGACAATCCGGGAGTGGGGACAGACAGACAAAGCCTGGGGGGACGGACGCAGTCCGGAAGGGGACAGACAGACAGAGGGGAACGGACAGGCACAGCCGGGGTAGGGTTGGGGTGGGGAGGACGGACAGACACAGCCTTAGATTTAAACCTTTGTTTTTCTTCTCTTAATCTATTTAATGTTTTGTTTTAATTACAGTTAAGAATTTAACAAAAATAACTGTTCGTTTGCTTTCTTTTCGAAATAATTATTAAACCGTATTTTTTAACTGTCGGCTGTTAACGCCCTTTGGCTCTGTTTCAATCTGACAACTATGTTGTGATTTCGTTATCTCTATTTGTATTATGTTGTTCATTTTAAGACAAAACATGTGTGATTTATATATTTTTTTCAATTTGGACTACTGCCACCAATAGAATTAGAGGGCAACTTACTGGCTGCCGATTGGCCAGTTTTCGGGCTGCTGGGGGAGGGGTGGGGTTGTTTTTACATTTTTTTTCTTCTGGGCTAAAAAACATCTTTTTTCTAAATTGTCTTCACATCCTTTTCGTCTTTGAATATGTTTTTTTACTTCCTCCTGTTGGTAAGACCCGGAAATATCAAGATACCATTTTTAAAAATTTTGTTAAAATGGATAAAACTATTAATTATATTTAATGGAATGTTAATGGCGTAAATAATCCACTTAAACGCAAGAAGATTTTTAAAATTTTTCATAGATTAAATGCTCAGATCATTTTTGTTCATGGAGACTCACACCAGGAAGAAAGATAATAAACGTTTTTTTTTAGATTTTGGAGGGGTCAACAGTCCCATTCAAATTCACAAGCAAAGGTGAAAGGAGTTTCGATTTTTATAGAGTCCTTAATTTCCTTTGTCCATCATGAGACAATATCATACTCAAATGGTATACTTTTATTAATTACTGGTCTGCTTCATAATATAAAAGTTGTTATGGTTAATGTTTATGCACCCAATGTAGATCACCCTGAATTTTTAAACATCTGTTTGCATTTTCTCCTAATCTAAATGAATACACTCTGATTATGGGTGGAGATTTTAACTGTTGTCCAAACCCTTCCATGGAGAGAACTGTGTCAAATCCTGCACTTCCAAACATATCCGCGGTCTTTATTAATTCCTTCTTTGTTGAATCCGGAATTTTCGATATTTGGAGATTTCTACACCCATATGATAAAGAATTTTTATTGCTTTGTCATGTCTACCACAACCTCTCGAGGATTGTTTATTTTTTTATTCATGTTAGATTAGTTTCACTTACTATTGGCTGTAAATACGATACAATTGCCATTTCTGATCATGCACTAGTGACTTTATCAATTAAATTACCAGATGTATCCTGTTATGTCAGACAATGGCGATTTAATCCTTCTCTATTACAAGACTCAGATTTCGTCCAATGTATCAAAGAACAGATTTCATTTTTCCTTTTAACTAATTTTACTGAAAAAATTCCCTGTGGGATAATATGGGATACTTTAAAAGCATATATCCGTGGTCAACTTATTTCATATTCCGCTGGGTTGAAAAAACGAACTAATAATGAAATACGTATATTGGTTGACAAGATTAAAGAAATCGATTAAAAATATTCTGATAATCCAAATATGGAGCTTTTCAAAAAGAGTAAAGAACTCCAATTACAACAGAGTTTATTCATCTTCAATTGACAATCGACTACTTAAAAACAAAAGACAATTTTATATACATGGTGACAAATCCGGTAAATTATTGGACAACCAATTGAAAGCTATTTATCTAAACATCAGATTAATAAAATTCGTAAATCAGATGATACCTACACGATAGATCCTGTTCAAATCAACAAATCCTTTCAAGAATTTTATTCTTCTTTATAACAATCAGAATCCCTTGAGGATCCTACATTAATGTGTGATTTTTTAAGAGATCTGAAGATTTCACAACTATCTTTAAATGAATGTTCTACATTAGAAGCTCCCACTTCGGAGGAAGAAATAAAGAAAGTAATATTTTCAATGAACTCGGGTAAAGAACCCCGCCCTGACGGATTTACAGTTGATTTTTTAAAATTCATTTCTGATATTCTTCTTCCCTGTTTAGCCGAATTTTTTAAAGATGCCCTATCAGTGGGTAAACTGCCACAATATTTCTATGAAGCAACTATTTCTTTAATTCTTAAAAAGGATAAAAATACCATTGATTGTGCATCTTATATACCTATTTCTTTATTAAATGTGGATTCCAAAATATTTTCCAAAATATTGGCCTTAGACTGGAAAAGGTTCTCCCTCAAATTATCTCTGAAGACCAGACAGTACTTATTCAGAATTGTTATTTACATTTTAATATCAGGGGATTAATGAATATTATATATACACCCCTTCATCCCAAATTACAGAATGCGTTGTTTCACGTGATGCTCAAAAGGCGTTTGACAGAGTCGAATGGGAATATCTCTTCACTACACTTCAAAAATTTAATTTTAGTCCTCAATTTATATCTGCGATTAAAATGATTTATTATACACCTATGGTTTCAATACTTAAAAGTAATCAAAGATCTCCTTTGTTTAGGCTTTTTCGAGGTACTAGACAAGGTTGCCGTTAAGCCCTTTATTATTTCGAACCCTTGGCTATCGCACTTCGGAAATCTTTAAAGGTATTACTCTCGGACAGATGATTCATAAAATATCTCTCTACGCAGATGACATGTTACTTTATATTTCTAATCCGGACGAATCTATCCCCGCAGTACTATCACTATTAGATCAGTTTAGTGTTTTTATTTCTGGCTGTAGATAAAATCTTCAGAAGAACGAACTTTTCCATTGAATGTGCAAACCCCAATTTATAGCCGATTACCTTTTAGATTGGTAACTGACTATGTATTTAGGTTGTGACAAACCAGCAACAAAAGAAACACACTGAGCATGATTCAGTGTTAAAAACTATTTTATTAATCACTACTTATGATAATACGTAAAATAAAAGTAAAAAAAATGTTAGTATGTTAGAATTCAAAAATGTTAAACCTCGAACGTTAACCCCAAAACTAAACTCTTCGTGTGTGTCTGTGACAAAGTCCAAAACTCCCAGTTCCGGAATGGTTCTTAAAGTTCAGTTCCGCCAGCCATAAGGTGAAACATGAGCAAGGGCTTCTTCAACAACCACCGTTGTCTGAAGATAAGATGTAGATGTAGAAAAACATAGAGAGAGTACATATGAAATCCAAATGTTCCACGATGGAACCCAAACGACACTTCAGTGTTTACTCATTAGTGACTTCCTCACCCCGAAAAGCATCCGAACCGTGGTCGTCCACACACAAATACCTGTTTCCTTCTACAGGTCAGCAACAAAGTGAACTCCACCGGATTACTTCCAACTTCCATACATGGATTTCAGTAGCAAACACAGTTATTGTTTCTCATCCATCGGTAGAGAAAACAAGCAGGCTGGTGTCTCTCTCCCTTCTCTCTCTCTCTCCTTCTTCTTCTTCTTCTTCTGACTTCTTCAACAACGTCATTACGTCCTTTAACTTCTATTGACGTAAGCACGCCCCACACACACATACACACGCACTCTCTATCTTAAAGGGACTTTCACTGAGTCCGTAACACTTCCCACATAAAATAAAATTTCCCAAGAAAATTTTAACCACGCATACAGTTAGTAATGTTAATAATTATCATGCTACACAACTACAGACTATCAGATTAGTACAGATACATGTTACCCATTTAAAATCGAGAAAGACAATCAGCAATCACATTATCTTTGCCTTTAATGTGAGTTATCCTAAGATCAAACTCTTGCAAAATTAAACTCCAGTTTAAAAGCCTTCTGTTCTTGTTTTTGACTCAGCTCAGAAACACCAGTGGGTTATGATGTGTATATACAGTCAATGGTTTCTGAGCGGTGCAAACATATACACTGAAATGTTGCAAGGTTGAAACAAGCGACAGTAATTCTTTCTCTATGGTGGAATAATTATTTTGGTGCTCATTGAATTTCTTTGAAAAGTAAGCTACAGGATGGTCAATATCATCAAGGTCACCCTTCTGCAACAACATAGCTCCTGCAGCTTCATCACTGGCATCTACTGCTAATGAAAATGGCTTTTCAAAGTCAGGTGTTTTAACCACAGGATGGTAGCATAAAATGGCTTTCAGCTTCTCAAATGTTTCTGGACAAGAATCTGTCCAAACAAACTTTACTCCCTTCTTCAGAAGATTAGTTAGGGGAAGAGCAATATCAGCAAAATTTTTACAAAATTTTCGATAATATCCAACCATTCCCAAAAGTCTTCTAACAGTCCTCGTACCTGTGGGAATAGGGAACTCAGATATTGCTTGAACTTTTGCCTGAACAGGAGCTTGCTTGCCTTGACCTACAACATAACCAAGATACGTCACAGTGGCATGGCCAAATTCACTTTTAGCCAAGTTAACTGTAAGGTTAGCCTTGGAAAGTCTTTCAAACAACCTTTCTAACACAGAGATGTGATCCTCCCATGTATCATTCCCAGTCACTAAGTCGTCAGTGTTGGCATCTGTATGTTTTAACCCATGAATCACTGAATTAATCATTCTTTGAAATGTTGCCGGAGCATTTTTCATTCCAAATGGTAAAACATTGTATTCATACAATCCAGAAGGGGTTACAAAGGCTGAAATCTCCCGTCCTCTATCTGTTAATGGAACACACCAGTACCCCTTTAATAGGTCAATCTTTGTAAGAAATTTTGCCTTTCCCACTCTATCTATGCAATCATCCACCCTGTGCAAATCTAACAGTTCCATCAGGTTTAGGTACAATAACACAGGGCGAACTCCAATTTGAAGTAGAACGTCTAATAATATCATTTTCCAACAAGTACTTTATTTCCTGATCAACAAGTTTACTTTTTTCCACATTCATTCGATATGGGTGTTGTTTGATTGGTTTTGCATCCCCAACATCAACATCATGGGTAATTATCGATGTTCTGTTTGGAACATCTGGGAACAGATTTTTAAATTTTAAAATTAATTCTCTCATCTGTTGTTTTTGTGAAACTTGTAAATGGTCCAATTTCGTTTCAAGGTTCTCCAGGATATTTTGGTTTTTTAGTTTGGATGGAACAATATTTGGTCTAAATTGGCCTTCCTCAACATCAACATCAGGCATTCTAGAAACAACCTTTACATCATCCACCAAGGCCACAACTGAATCCCTCTCATAATAAGGTTTTAGCATGTTTACATGACAGAGTTGTGTTTTCTTGCGTCTACCTCGTGTTTTGATTATATATGTTAGATCAGTAACTCGAGATTCAATAACATAGGGTCCAGAGAAACGAGATAGCAAGGGATTATTTTGGCTAGGGAAAAATACCAACACCTTTTGCCCCACTGCGAATGTCCTAGGCCGAGCACGTCTATCAAAATATGTCTTCATTCTTATCTGGCTGGTTTTCAAATTCTCTCTCGCTAGCTGGCAGACTCTCTCGAACCGAGTTTTAAATTTTTGGACATAGTCCAACAGACTCAAGTGAACTTCCTCATTAACCCATTGCTCTCTTAACAACTCCAAAGGTCCTCTCACCCTATGTCCAAATACAAGCTCAAACGGACTAAATCCTATTGACTCCTGGATTGATTCTCTAACGGCAAACAAAAGTAAATGGATACCTTCGTCCCAATCCTTGGTGTTTTCAAAGCAATAAGTCTTCAGCATATTTTTGAGAGTAGAATGAAATCTCTCCAGAGCTCCTTGAGATTCTGGGTGATATGCAGATGATACAATCTGCTTTACTCCCAGCTCATAGACTATTTGTTGAAAAATGTTTGACATAAAATTACTACCTTGATCAGATTGGATTTCTTTTGGCAAACCAAACAAGGTAAAAAAAATTTACAAGAGCCTTTGACACCGTCTTGACCTTAATATTTCTAAGGGGTATTGCCTCTGGAAATCTAGAAGTGGCACACATGATGGTTAACAAATACTGATTTCCAGTCTTAGACTTTGGTAATGGACCAACACAGTCCATAATCACCTTCGAAAAGGGTTCACCAAAAGCAGGAATTGGCTTCAAATGAGCCACAGGAGGTTTTTGATTTGGTTTACCTACCATCTGACATGTGTGGCAGGTTCGACAAAACATCACCATATCTTTTCTCAAACCAGGCCAATAGAATTGTTTCAAGATCTTCCCTACAGTTTTATTCACACAAAAATGACCACCCAAAGGCATACTATGGGCCAGGTTTAAAATGTCATCCCTATAAACTTTTGGAACAACAACCTGATGAATTACTTCCCATTCCTCAGTAACAGGAACATGAGGAGGTCTCCATTTCCTCATTAACACTCCATTTTGACATAGTATCCAGTTGGCACTTTTTCAATTACCTCACATGAGAGTGCTTTTTCTTTCAATTCTGTCAACTCATGGTCCTTTGTCTGTTCCACCATAAAATCCTTCCTCGACAAAGACAAATCTTTAAGTTCAGGCTCACTATAAGGATGTTGATCCTCCAGTGAAGACAGAAAAGTCTCAGATAAGGCATCATAATTTTCTTCCTGTTTAGGACTGTCACAAGGATCCACATCAGACTGCATCGGACTGTCTGTCTTGGATAATTCTTTAGCTCTAGCTCGAGTCACCGCACATGATGGGTAAACATCTGGATCATTCTCAGACTCATCAATCCTTGGTTTGGTTGTTAACCGTACCACAGGAACAATTTCTCCATCTGCAAGGTCATTTCCCAATAACAAAGAAACTCCTTCCACTGGCAAACTAGGTCTTATCCCTATCTCGACTGGTCCTTCTACGAACTTTGACTTTAAAATCACCCTGTGAAAAGTGACAGACATGGTGTCACCTGTAACACCTCGTACTAGATTTACTTCACCAGTGTCACTTTCTTCTCCAAAATTTAAAACACTGTCCAGCAAGAGAGATTGACTAGGCCCAGTATCTCTAAGAATTTTCACTGGCACCTGGGGTGACTCATCATTCAGTGAAACAAAACCCTCTGATACATACGAACGGAATTCTTTTCTCACCTCCTCCAACTTTTCCGCTGTTCCCTCTTGCAAGGACTGATCTTTAACAGCATCTCCTAAACCTTTTTGATTTTTAATTGCCTGAAAGCAAGCATTGGGCACAGCTTACTTCCTTTTCTTCAAAAGGGCACAATTAGATATCACATGGCCAGGTTTCTTACAGTAATAACAAGTACGCTCAACAGGTTTCTCCAGCCCTGGCTTCTTTTCATCCTTTCCTTTTTGATTACCTCCCAATTTAATCTCCGGTTTACCTGGATTGTCCTTGTAACTCTTTTGAAAGGTTTTAGGTTGTCCCCATTTGGATTAATGAGTTAAGGCATAATCATCTGCCAACCTAGCAGTTTCTTGTAAAGTTTCCACTGCCTTTTCATTTAAATATGTTGTTAATTCAGCTAGAACACATCTTTTAAAGTCTTCCACTAGTATCAATTCTGTCAATTTATCATAATCCCCATCTACATTTTTAGCCAGGCACCATCGTTCAAAACATATTCTCTTTCCATTGGCAAATTCCATATAAGTCTGATCTGCAGATTTCCTCAAGTCTCTGAACTTTTGTCTATAAGCCTCAGGGACCAATTCATAGGCCTTCAAAATAGCTTGTTTTACCTTGGTATAATCAGCTGCATCCTCAGCAGACAAAGCAGAATAAGCTTTTTGAGCTTTACCTTTAATCACACTCTGTACCATAAGAGCCCATCCTTTCCTTGGCCAGTTTGAACTCACAGCAACCTTTTCAAAATGTTGGAAATATTGATCAACCTGATCTTCTTCAAAAGGAGGGACTAGTCGAACCTCCCTGCTGGCTGAAAAACCATCTTCAGAATCAGATTCCAAACTCCTACGCTTCATTTCTAACCCATGCTGCCTCTGTTTCCCCTTTTCCTCACTATCCAGCTCCATCCTCTTCAATTCCATCTGCTTCATTGCTAGATAAGCCTCTATCTTCATCTGAGTTATCTGCTGATCAGTCTCTAATTTCTTTTGTTCGGCCTCTAATCTATTTTCCTCTTGTTCGGCCTCTAATCTCTTTTGCTCTCGTTCAGCCTCTATCTTTAACTGGGTTTGTTCTCGTTCAGCCTCTATCTTGGCCAGCTGCACCTGTGCCTCAGAAATTGCTATTTCACTGCCAGGAAACTGTTTTAACACTTCCTTCTCAAACACCTTCTTTTCCACATAATGGCCAGCTATCAGTCTCTGAATATCTGCCTTTCTCATAGACTGCTTTACTTCTGTAAGGTTTAGCCTTGTAGCAATCTTTATCAAATCATCCTTTTTCGCCACCTCCAATCCCTTTTGGGTTGATGACTCCAAAAATGCCTTAATATCCATTGCTGCTGGTTTCCACACACACAAGCCAATTAAAAAGAATTTATCAGACCTCCCTCAAAAATTTTTGGATTGGATCCCTGATGAATCTCGTTAACCTTGGTAACTATCCCGGACGAGCCCCCAATTTTGTCACAAACCAGCAACAAAAGAAACACACTGAGCATGATTCAGTGTTAAAAACTATTTTATTAATCACTACTTATGATAATACGTAAAATAAAAGTAAAAAAAATTGTTAGTATGTTAGAATTCAAAAATGTTAAACCTCGAACGTTAACCCCAAACCTAAACTCTTCGTGTGTGTCTGTGACAAAGTCCAAAACTCCCAGTTCCGGAATGGTTCTTAAAGTTCAGTTCCGCAAGCCATAAGGTGAAACATGAGCAAGGGCTTCTTCAACAACCACCGTTGTCTGAAGATAAGATGTTGATGTAGATGTAGAAAATCATAGAGAGAGTACATACGAAATCCAAATGTTCCACGATGGAACCCAAACGACACTTCAGTGTTTACTCGGTAGTGACTTCCTCACCCCGAAAAGCATCCGAACCGTGGTCGTCCACACACAAATACCTGTTTCCTTCTACAGGTCAGCAACAAAGTGAACTCCACCGGATTACTTCCAACTTCCATACATGGATTTCAGTAGCAAACACAGTTATTGTTTCTCATCCATCGATAGAGAAAACAAGCAGGCTGGTGTCTCTCTCCCTTCTCTCTCTCTCTCTCCTTCTTCTTCTTCTTCTTCTGACTTCTTCAACAACGTCATTACGTCCTTTATCTTCTATTGACGTAAGTACGCCCCACACACACATACACACACACTCTCTATCTTAAAGGGACTTTCACTGAGTCCGTAACAAGGTGCTAAAATTACCAAGAAATATAAGGACTTGTTTGAAGCTAATCTACTGCCTACAATTGACCATGTTAAACAATTATTTATTAAGTGGTCTCCACTGTCTCTATCATTGGGAGGCCGAACTAATGCGATTAAGATGAATATGTTGCCAAATGTTTTATATTTATTACAACGATTCCAACTTTTCCCCAAATCTTTTCTTAACACTATTGATTCTAAAATTCTTTCGTATATTTGGCAGAATAAAAACCCAAGGTTAAGTAAGAAATACTTACAAAAGCTAAAATAAAAGGGTGGTTTGGCCTTGCCGAACTTCAGATTATATTATTGAGCAATTAATATCAGACATTTAATTTTTTGGATACAAGATTTTGATGTAATTCGATGCCCCGAATTGGTATGCTTTGAGTACCAATCAGTTCTTGAACTTTCATTAGTTTCTATTTTAGGAGCTCCACTCCCTTTTGCACTTACCAAATTAAGTAAACACACGAGTAACACAATTGTTGAACATACAAAACGAATATGGTTTCAAATTCGTAAATTGTTTGGATTGAATAAATTTAATTTGTCAAGTCCATTCAATCTAATTTTTTCTTTCATCCATCCAGAGCTGACTCAGCTTTCTCCAAATGGAAAAGGAAGGGAATATTATGTTTTCGTGTTGTATTCATTGATAACTGTTTTTCATCTTTTAAACAATTGTCTAACAAATACAATTTGCCTAGATGACACTTCTTTCATATTTGCAGATTAGATTTTTTTTTAAAAAACTACTATACCCTCCTTTCCGACACCTTATAAAATTGAAAATACGGAAAAAAAATTAAGTCTTAATCCTTATCAGAAGGGCTTGATAGCAATAATTTATGATTTAATTATGAAAATACTTCTGGAATCATTAGACAAAATTAAGTGTACTCCAGACATGGAAGAAATTTCTTCATTTAGTTAATACATCTTCAATGTATGCCAGACACTCGTTGATACAGTTATAGGTAGTTCACAGGACCCATATGTCCAAAGATAAGTTAGCTCGTTTTTACAACCATATAAATCCGATATGTGACAGATGTAAATCGAATGTGGCTTCTTTGACACATATGTTTTGGTCCTGTCCTCTTTTGGAAAAATATTGGAAAGATATTTTCAACATTATGTCAAATGTATCGAAGATTGGTTTACAACCTCACCCTATCACTGCAATTGTTTGATTACCAAGGAGAGTCTGGCCCTTTATCTGCTTCCGCTAGCCGTATGATTGCTTTTGTTACATTAATGGCCAAACGATCCATTTTGCTTAAATGGAACGATCCAATACCCCTTACTACTTTTCAATGGTTCTCTCAAACTATATCATGTCTAAACTTGGAAAAAATTAGGAGTGGTATATCGCTTAAATTTGAAGATATTTGGAGTCCATTTATTGTTCACATGATGTAGATCCCCTTTCAATAACTTCCCAAATTGGAGGAACGGAGTTGACGACGTAATATTGCTCTGTTTCTACTGAGAAATTTTAGCCCAGTTTTTTTTCTTTTTTTGTTGTTTGTTTATTTTTTTTTCTTTAGTTTAGTATATAATGTTTACAATTTTTCTTAATGATTTGGGGTTTTGTTAATTTATGTAATAAATCTTTTTCTTTCCTCTCTTTCATATTCTATTATTTACTAAGAAATCGTTGGATCTACAGTTTTTATGGTTTATTGTTCTTTGTGATTATCTATGCTATGATCGTTCTACCGATTTCTTTATATTACATGTATAAACATTGAATATATATATCAATCTGTATTAATTTGAAAACTAATAAAAAGATTGAAAAAGAAAAAAAAAGAAAGGGCACTCACAGAAAGAGGCAGGGACACTGACAGAGAGGCAGGGACACTCATGGACAGAGGCAGTGTCACTCACTGATAGAGGCAGCGACACTCACAGGCGAGGCAGGAACACTCATTGATATAGGCAGGGACATCCACAGACAGAGGCAGGGATATTCAGAGACCGATGCAGGGACAATCTCAGACGAAGGTAGGGACAGTCAGACACAGAGGCAAGAACACCCACAGACAGAGGCAGGGTCGCTCACATACTGAGGCAGGGACACTCGCTGACAGAGGCAGATACGTTCAGAAACAGAGGCTGGGACACTCACTGACAGAGGCAGGATGCTCACGCACTGGGGAAGGAATTGTCAAGCAGTGAGTTTGGTGTCGTCACGGGCAACACCACAATTCTGTTTTGCCCAATTTCTCTGGATGGAGATCTCTTACATTCCAGGTACAACCCATAGAGAGGGAACATTGAGGGAAAGCTGTCCTCCGTTTTCAGAACACTGTGTTTCATCCGCAAATGGAGCCCTCACTGGTATCTCTATTTCCCATGTTTTTGCCCTTACCCTATCTTCCCGGCAGGACAGGGATCGGGTTCCCTTGGTCGTTGCCTTTCACCCCACCAGCCTTTACATCCAGCACGTCATGCTTCGACATTTCTGCTTTCCGCAGGGATCACTCTGTCCCTGATTCCCTGGTTCGTTCATCCCTCCTCGTCCATACCTCCACCTCCACATGAACGTTACCCTTGCAACTGCAGGAACTGTAACACCCGTTCCCACATCTGTTCCCACAATCCAGGGACCTTCCATAGAAGAACATAGATCCAGTGTTCTCTGGATCCTACAGTCTATCTGCAGAACTACAAGGTTTCCTCCCTGCAATCAGTCCAGTAAATCTTTTCAGTGACCTCTCCAAAGCCAAGTCAGCTTCCCGTCCACTGATTTTTACTTAAACCGATTTTATTTCTGTTTTGTGATTAGGATTCTCAGAATTTGGAGTTTTGTAGGGTGAGAGAGAGGAATATGATCCACATAAAACATTGGTTCGGTCAAACTGGAATACTGTGTTGCGAATTTTCCACTTGTGACAGAACCAACGTTTTATATTTGTGCTGTAAAGCTATCGGGCAGTTGTAAACTTTGGCACAGTTGGAAACGTTGAACTGTGGAGATTGATGCTCCACCCTTCGTACTGCATGGAGAGTGCAGTCAGCAAGGAAGGAGGTTCCAGCAGCAGAGTCAGGACAACGTGACCCAGAGCGTGTGGAATATCCCTGAGAATGAACCCATTGGATTTCTCCCGGTTCACAGATGCCCCATTGTCCCGCGATCCCACAGTCTCAGTGTTAAGTGGAACTCTAGTCTCTATCTGTATCTCCGACACCCTCCATTACTCTCTCACCATCTCTCTGTGTGAGTAAAGTTGCCAAGAACGTCTCCTTTTAACTTAGCCCTCTCAGCTGAAATGCATGCCTTCTAGTACTAGACATCTTGACCCTGTGAAAACAACAACGGCTGTCTGCTCTACCTATGCCTCTCATAATCTTATAACCTTCTATCAGGCCTCACCTTAGCCTTGCACCGCTCCAGAGATAACAATCCAAGTTTGTCGACTCTCTCCGGATAGCACATGCCCCCAATCGAGGCCGCATCCTGGTAAACCTCTTCTCGAATCTCTCAAAAGCCTCCACATTCTTCCTATAATGTGGTGACCAGAACTGAATGCACTTCTCCAGATGAGCCAAAGCAGAGTTTTATAAATGTGCAACATAACTTCCTGACTCTTGCACCCAGTGCCTCGAAGAATAAATGTATGCATGCCATGTGCCTTCTTTACCAACCTATAAATCTGTGCAGAAGCTTTCAGGGAACTTTGTATTTTGGGCTAAAGATCATCAACACCGTTACTCTGCCATGAACTGTGTACTGTCCCTTTACATTTGATCGCCAAAGAGTAACTCCTCACACTTGGGCGGATAAAATCCCACCTGCCATTTCTACACCCATAGCTGCAACAGATCTCTGTCCCGTTGTATAATTTGGCTGTCTTCTACACACTGGACAACACCACCGATCTCTCTATCGTCTGTAAACTTCCGAACACATCCATCCACGTTTTCATCCAAGTCATTTATATGTATGACAAGCATCCGAGAATGCAGTACACAACCCTGTAGAACACCACAAGTCACGGACCTCCAGCCAAAATAGAACCCATCGACCAGCACTGATCCTTGAGGAACACCAGTGGTCACGGACCTCCATCCAGAATAATGCCATCCACCACTACCTTCTGCCTTCCACGAACGAGCCAATTCTGAATACAAACGTCCAGGTCACGATGTAACCGATGCATTTTCATCCTCTGGAAGCGCCTGCCTTGTCAAACGCCTCACTAAAGTCCAATTCTACAGCATCCTCTCTCTACCTTCGTCATCACCTCGAAAAACACAGTCAAGTTAGTAAGACATGACTTACCCACACAAAGCCATGCTGTCTGTCCCTAATCAGGCCATGATTTTCCAAATGCTCACATATCCTATCCCCAAGAATCATCTCCAAAAGCATTTCTACTATTGACCAAATATTCACCAGTCTATAGTTTTCATCATTTTTCCTACTTCCCTTTTTGAATAATGGAAGAAAATTAGCCTCTCGTCACTCCTCCGTAAGTTCCCTGCTGGCAAGATAGGATAGGAATATTATGGTCACGGGCCCCGCAGTCTCACCTCTTCCCTCTCTCATTAACCAGGGGTATATCCCATCAGGCTCTGGGGACGTATCCACATTAACGTTCTTCAAAAGACGCAACGCCACCTCTTTCTTTATCGCAAAATGCCCCAGCATGTAAGTACGCTACACACCCACCTGTTACGAACCAGCAACAAACGAAACACACTGAGTCATAATTCAGTGTTAAAAACTATTTATTTAATCACTACTTATGATAATACAAAAAATAAAAGTGAAAATGTTAGTATGTTAGAATTCAAAAATGTTAAACCGTGAACATTAACCCCAAAACTTAAACTCTTCGCGTGTGTGTGGAAAAGTCCCAAACTCCAAGTCCAGGAATGGTTCTTCAAGTTCAGTTCCGCAAGCCATGAGGTGAAACATGAGCAAAGGCTTCTTCAACAACCACCGTTGTCAGAAGATAAGAGGTAGATGTAGAGAACATAGGGAGAGTAATTACGAAATCCAAATGTTCCACGATGGAACCCAAACGACACTTCAGTGTTGTCTCAGTAGTGTCTTCCTCACCCCGAAAAGCATCCGAATCGTGGTCGTCCACACAAATACCTGTTTCCTTCTACAGGACAGCAACAAAGTGAACTCCACCGGATTACTTCCAGTTTCCATACATGGATTTCAATGGTAGACACAGTTATTGTTTTTCATCCATCGATAGAGAAACTAGCAGGCTAGTGTCTCACTCCCTTTTCTCTCTCTCTCTTTCTTCTGACCTCTTCAACGTCATTACGTCATTTATCTTCTGTTGACGTAAGCACGCCACACACACACACACACACACACACACACACACTCTCTCTCTCTCTCTCTCTCTCTCTCACTCTATCTTAAAGGGACTTTCACCGAGTCCGTAACACACCTCAGTATCTTTCACATGCTGCTTTTCGGCAAACACTGATGCAAAGGACGCATTTAGGTCCTCGTCTTCATCCTCCGCCTCCCAACATGTGCTCCCTCCTTTATCTTTGAGCTGTCCTACCCTCTCCCCAGTTATTCTCTTGCTCTGATGAATGTATAGAATGTCTTTGGATTCTCTTTAATCCTACTTTCCAAGGACTTGCCAAAGCGTGTATAATTTCATGAGACCCAGGGCATATTTATTCTTACCCGATCATAAACGTCTTCTTGTGAGTAACTTTCCATTCTATACCCACTGCTTCAATTTATTTTGCAGTTAACTCTATCAAGGCCTTCTCCTTTATAACAGACTTACACGAGGACGGACATTAGGTTCTTCCCTGAAGCAAAGACACAAATATCGGGAAAATACTTCCAGACACTTCTCACTACAAAGATGCATTAAACCAGCGTCTGCTACTCCAAGATGTTCCGACAAGTGACCACAGCCACCCTGCCATGAACTCCGCAATCAGTTTCCATTGTTAAAGCACCAGCTGATACAAACACAAATTCTCCATCCTTTCCAACAGAATATCCATCAAAGGTGTCGATAAATGTGTTTGACAGGATGGACACAGAAACCCAACTTCCAGTGGCTGCGCATAAACACAAATACCTGTTATTTCATCTGACAGACACACGATAGACCGCCACACTGTTCTCCCCGTTACATGTGAAAATACAGTATTCGTCAGACTGGCGATGGAAGAACGTTTCCTGTCATAAATTTAAGTGAATTTATTCCGACGATGAGGAAAAAATATCCAACAAGACTCAGAGCAAATGCAATGTCATCGACTAAATGTGAAGAAGCTGGAATCTGAATCAGAAACAAAACAGGTGGGGAAAATTCGCAGCAGGTCAGGCAGCATCTGTGGAGAGAGAAACGAAATTATTTTTATCAGTTCGAAAACCATTCATCAGATCACGGACATTCATTCGTTGAACCAGATTCCCGTATTTACCCAACCTAATTAAGCTGCCTGAAGTGCGAATTCACGAGCAACTTTCCAAAGTGCGAGCGGTCCTCATCTGTAAACAGCTTCAACGATGATAATTAATTCAAAGGATATTTAATCTTTGTTAGAAATCTGAATGAGCTCCTTGAACAAAGTGTGGAAATATATACAAGAATGAAGAGGCGTGGAAAGGATTGCGGCGCCTTCAGGCAAACAATTGAGCCAAATGTTTTGTCTCTGGTGCGTGGTATTCAGGTCGACGTGATAAATGATTCCCCCACCCCCAAAATATTAGTCAGTAATGTCCTAGTGTGCGAGCGATCACTTCTGCATGTCACGGATACATTTCTGATACTGGCCCTTCTCACCTTCTCACTTTATACCTCTGCAAGTTCTGCAAAACATGACCATTCACAGATGAGAGCAGGAATATTCTTGCCAGCTCTTGCATCCTTCAGTAGTACTACGGAACACGAGTTTCCTCAATGGATAAGCATTAGCCAGCATTTTTGTTGTGTAGTCCTTCCATGGAAATCCGATATATTGCGGATCAGCTTAATTTACTCTAATTGCCTTTCCCATTAAATTTAGACAGCAGGATATTCACTCCTGTTGCAAGGATTGAGAATCGGTGATTTGTAATGTAAATCTGCCTGTGTAAGAATCAAATCGCAGGCACCCATTTAGCTGGTCCTGACGCCGAAATGAATCCATAATTTTACCAATGCAACAACCACAACACCGGCACTTGATTCGGTGGCTCAATCGCAACACTGAACAAAAGTAATCTCGCTGCCTTTCCGGGTACGAGCAGGTTTTTGATTTATTGCATCTGGCAACATGGATATTTGAAACATTTACCAAACGTACGAATCTTTCAGAAGTTTTATTTAAGCTCTCAACAGAAGTTGCAATTGGATGCCTTTTACCTACAAAGCTGCCCATTTAATGTAACCAGATGTTTCACTCCATTCTTCAGCTGCCCTCTGAATTTCCTCTGTGACAGTGTGTAGACACACGTGTTGGTGCAGGTACAAAGGAATTGTAACATATACCCAAACTGTTGCAGGATATATTTCGGGGTATTCAAATATCTGTCTTGGTAAAAATAATTTTGAACCTTCCAGTTGGTGGAATGTACGACATGAGGCATCCACAACAATATGAAATTGGCTGACAGAGAGAACAACAAAATCATTGAGTTTCTCCGGTTCCCCACCTCTGGATCCTTCTGATTCTCGCTGCTGTTCCGGAGTCCCTGGCGGACTCTGTTAGCCGCAATGATGTGTCTGACTGTTAAAACATTGAACAATACAATTAAACAGATTTGTAGGAAAGGTGTAATGATACTGTTGGACAACTGGTATGCTTTCCACACTCGAGAAGTTGCATACTCAGCTTTGCCAACGTAACGCCAGGGTACGTTGTCAATAATAACGTAAGGCTGTATTGCGAAGTAACATGGAACGCACTTCGCACAGCTCCCTACAGTAATAATTGTTATCACCACAGTCGCTGTTCTCTCAGTGTAGTATCGTTCTCGCAGCTTTTGACTACAAATTGCGATACAACAATCGAACGTGAAAACCACCGTGAGCCAAACAGAACAGTTCATGGTGGCGAGCCTCAGGACAAGTGTCACAGCGCAAATCGGAGTAATGAGCAAATGACGGGCATAAACATAAATATTATTGACCTGCTCCACGACAACAGCAATGACAACTATTAGTAAATCAGCTGTTGCCATGCCCACCAGGTAACGGGAGATGCATTTGGACAGCCCGCTTTTTCCTCAAGACAGGATCACGATCGCCATTAAATTAACTGCAAGGATGAAAAAAACAGAGTTAGTTCCAAGACCGCAAAGTCTGATCAGTTTTGTTTGATTTACATGCAGAAAAGCCCGTTTTGCCGTGCTCAGTTGTTCCCATTCTTCTGATATTATGCCGGGTCAGGACTGATTTCGAATCGGAGAGTGAAAGTGCAGTACGTTTGGACTCCGGACGACAACGGCCGACTCTCTTGACAGCTGCACCGCAACTTTCCAACTGTAAGAGCGACGGGTCTCTGATGTCCACGGCATACTTACTGGTGTGTCGCTGATCTCGTCAGTCATCGCGACTGAGCCCAGCATTGCGGCACAAAATGCTGAAGGGAACATTGGCGGTGGTGGTAAAATGAATGCAGGGAGACTGTACTTCTGGTGGAGCATATTTACCAACCGAAATCGTAAATTTGAAATAAAACTGAAAAAAAGCTCAAAAGAGGAAACGAGGAGATTGTTCACGTTACTTTACCGATTGAATCGGCATTTAGGCAGATATATGTCTGACGGTACAACGGGCCTGGGAGTTGGAAATAAACTGGAAAGTTCATTTAAAGAGTTCTGACAAAGGATAAGACTGTCTGCTTGTTGTTGTAAAGATCCAAGTTTCTCTGGTGAAGCACACTAAGACGTAAAACAATATAGACCAGTAGCAATTCGGAAAGGCAAGAAAACTAAAATGCTGGAACAATATCAATGTAACTGCACTGTGTAATGAATGGCCCTGTACGATTGGTATGCAAGACAAGTTTTTCATTGTACCTCGGTACGAGTGAAAAGAATAAACCAATACCAACACCAGTAATAACACTGACTCAATTAGTGTAATTGACAGAAGAACCCGAACATAAAAAAGAAAGAACATTGCACACAAACATATCAGATTTTTAATCCTGAACATCCTGGAAACCCTCATCAGGTGAAGTAGCATCTGCGCTGGGTATCAAAGCGACTATTCTACAGCGCACCAAGAAAAAGGAACCAGACACATCGATCCAGTTCCAATGTGTTACCCGGTATACTGACGGCTGCAAGTACTGGATAATAAATGCACGCTATGTAGTAAATTGCTTGATATCCAATTTTCCATGTGAACCATCGATCAGTTGTACATAACGGACCAGCTGTCTATATGTACTGGTGAGTGGTTCGACAAACTATTATACAAGAGAGGTAAAGTGCACTGAGACCACTGAACAAACACTAACGTCGACTATTTTTAATCTTCATGTCACTGCAACAAATTTGGCCTCTCAAGGGAAATTACACAGTATTGTTTTTTAAACAAAGATGTTTTAAACCTGTTCACATAGAGAGAGGATGTAATAAGCCGCACTGTTACCTTCATCGATCTACTAGGAAAAAGGTGGGAGCGGGAGTTATCTCCCTGATTCATAAACCGAATTACAGTGAATTACAATGAACGAAATGACGGCTGAATCTCATTCACACAGACCGCTGACCATGTTTATCCATTGCATTTTAATACGTCCATAAATTATGCTCTGAAATAACACACCTATTTTCAAGAAAATTAGGGGACACATATCGTATCTGCTTAAGAAGATCAAGATATTGCAAACTGCATTGGCCGGGAAAGGAACCGGGGTGAAGTGGACAGTGAGCAATGACGCTCACCAGTAATCACTAATAAAGAGACAGAACATTACTTTAGTTCCCCTATTTTCTTTCTTTCTTTCTCAATCTTTTTATTAGCTTTCAAATTAATACAGATTAATATATCAAAGTTTATATATGTAATACAAAGGAGAACAATTATGCCATGGGTAATCATAAAGAACAATAAAGTATGAAAAGAAATCTATAGATCCAACGATCTGTTAGTGAATAAATATAATATAAAAGAAAAAAGATTTATTATAAGATATAAAAGAAAGAAAAAGACCCAAAAAGAAGAAAAATTATGAACAATATATCAAACCAGACTAAACTAAAGAAAAAAACCAAAACAGAAAAAAAACTGGACTAAAATTTCTCAGTAGAACCAGAGCAATATTATGTCGTCAAATCCGTTCCTCTGAATTCAAAGGTTATTATAAGGGGATCTATATCATGTGTAAATGTTGAATAAATGGACTCCAAACTTCCTCAAATTTAAGCGAAGGATCAACATGGCGGACAAACACTCCTAATTTTTTCCAAGTTTAAACATGATATAGTTTGAGAAAACCATTGAAAAGTAGTAGGAGGTATTGGATCCTTCCATTTAAGCAAAATGAATCGGTTGGCCATTAATGTAACAAAAGCAATCATACGGTTAGCGGAGGCAGATAGATGGCCAGATTCTATCCTTGGTAAACAAAAAAATTGCAGGGACAGGATGAGGTTGTAAGTTAATCTTCAATACATTTGAAATAATGTTAAAAATATCTTTCCAATATTTTTCCAAAAGAGGGCAGGACCAAATCTTAAGTGTCAAAGAAGCCACATTCGATTTACATCTGTCACATATAGGAGTTATATGTTGATAAAAACGAGCTCGCTTATCTTTTGACATTTGGATCCTGTAAACTACCTTAAACCTGTATCTAAGAATGTCTGGCACACATTGAAGATGTATTAAATAAATGAAGAATTTTCTTTCAAGTCTCTGTAGGTATAGATGTCTGGTGTTCGCTTTCCCATTCATTCTTAATTTTGTCTAGTGTTTCTGAACGAATTTTCATACTTAAATCATAAATTATTGTTGTCAAGCCCTTCGGACAAGGATTAAAGCCAAAAGATTTTTCCGTAATTTCAGTTTTGTAAGGTGTGGGAAAAGAGGTTATGGAAGCTTTTAAAAAAATCTTCTGATTTGCAAATATCGAAAATAGTGTGATCAAGTCAAACTGCATTCGCTAGACATTTGTTCAAAAGATGAAAAACAGTTGGCAATGAATAAATCACGAAAACATACTATTCCCTTCCTTTTCTATTTGGAAAAAGCTGAGTCAACTCTGGATGGATGAAAGAAAAAATAGATTGAATGTATTATATTATATTTGAATGGATAGATTATATTTATTCAATCCAAAAAATTACGAAATTGAAACTATATTCGTATTGTATGTTTAACAATTGGTTTAATCATATGTTTACTTAATTTGGTAAGAGCAAAAGGGAGTGGATCTGCTAAAATAGAAACTAATGAAAATTCAAATACTGATTGAGACTCAAGATGTACCTATTTGGGGCGTTGAATTACATTTGAATCTTGTATCCAAAAAAATAAATATCTGATAATGATTGACAAATAATATAATCTAAAGTTAGGCAAGGCCATACCACCACCCTTTTTTAGTCTTTGTAGATATTTCTTACTTATCCTTGGGTTTTTATTCTGCCAAAAATATGCAAGAATTTTATAATCAATAGTGTCAAAAAAGATTTCGGAACAAAAGTTGGAATCTCTTGAAATAAATATAAAAATGTTGGTAAAATATTCATCTTGACCGCATTAATTCGACCTACAAATGATAGAGACAGTGGGGAACACTTAATAAATAATTGCATAACGTGGCCAATTAAAGGCAATAGATTAGCTTTAAATAAGTCCTTATGTCTCTTAGTAATTTTAACACCTAAATACCTAAAATAGTCAGTTACCAATCCAAAAGGTGATTGGCTATAAATTGGGATTTGCATATTTAATGGAAAAGTTCACTCTTATTAAAATTTAGTCTATAGCCCGAAAAAAAACACTAAACTGATCTAATAGTGATAGTACTGCGGGGATAGATTCCTCCGGATTAGAAATATAAAGTAATAGGTCATCTGCGTAAAGAGATAGCTTATGAATCTTCTGTCCACGTGTAATACCACATATGTTTGAAGAATCCCGGAGTGCAATAGCCAAAGGTTCTAAAGCAATATCAAATAATAAAGGGCTTAACGGGCAGCCTTGTCTCGTACCTCGAAAAAAAAGCCTAAACAAAGGAGATATTTGATTATTAGTAAATATCGAAGCCAAAGGTGCATAATAAATCATCTTAATCGCAGATATAACTTTAGGACTAAAACTGAATTTTTGAAGTGTACTGAATAGATATTCCAATTCGACTCCGTCAACCGCATTCTCAGCATCTAGTGAAACAACAAATTCCGAAATTTGGGATGAAGGGGTATATATAATATTCATTAATCTCCTAATGTCAAAATGTAGATAACGACTCTGAATAAATCCTGTCTGGTCTTCAGAGATAATTTGTGGAAGAACCTTTTCCAATCTAAAGGCCAATATTTTGGAAAATATTTTGGAATCTACATTTAATAAAGAAATAGGTCTATAAGATGCACAATCAGTGGGATCTTTATCCTTTTTAAGAATTAAAGAAGTAGTTGCTTCATAGAAAGATTGTGGTAGTTTACCCGCTGATAGGGCATCTTTAAAAATTTTGGCTAACCAGGGAGCAGGAATATCAGAAAAGGATTTAAAAAATTCAGCTGAACATCCGTCAGGGCCGGGTGCTTTACCCGAGTTCATTAAAAATATTAATTACTTTATTTCTTCCTCCGAAATGGGAGCATCTAATGTAAAGCGTTCATTTAAAGATAATTGGGAAATCTTCACATTTCTTAAAAATTCATGTATTATAGTACGATCCTCAGGGGATTCTGATTGGTATAAAAAGAATAAAAGTCCTGAAAGGATTTGTTAATTTGAACTTGATCTATAGTGCAGGTACTATCTGGTTTACGAATTTTGTTAATCTGACGTTTAGATATAGTCAATTGGTTGGCAAATAATTTACCAGATATGTCACCATGTATATAAATATGACTTCTGTTTTTAAGTAGTAGATTTTCAATTGAAGATGTTAATAATAAACTATGTTGTAGTTGGAGTTCTGTTCTCTTTTTTAAAGAAGCTCCAGATTAGGAGTGACAGAATATATTTTATCGATTTCTTTAATCTTGTCAACCAATATACGTATTTCATTATTAGTTCGTTTTTTTCAATCCAGCGGAATATGAAATCATTTGACCGTGGATGTATGCTTTAAACGTATCCCATATTATCCCACTGGGGATTTCTTCATTAAATTTAGTTAAAAAGAAAAAATAAATCTGTTCTTTAATGAATTGGACGAAATCTAAGTCTTGTAATAACGAAGGGTTAAATCGCCATTATCTGACATGAAAGGATGCATCTGGTAATTTAATTGATAATCTCAGTGGTGCATGATCAGAAATGGCAATTGCATCGTATTTGCATTCCGTAGTAAGTGGAGCTAGTCTAGCATCAATAAAAAAATAATCAATCCTCGAGTAATTATGGTAGACATGAGAAAAGAATGATTTTTTAATTCAAATGGGTGTAGAAGTCTCCAAACATCTAGGATTCCGGATTCAACTAAAAAGGAATTAATAAAGACAGAACATTTGTTTGGAAGTGCAGGATCTGACACAGATCTATCCATCGAATGGTTGAGACAGTAGTTAAAATTTCCACCCATAATCACAGTGTATTCATTTAAATTAGGAAATAATGCAAACAAATGTTTAAAAAATTCAGGGCTATCTGCATTGGGTGCATAAACATTAACCATAACAACTGTTTTCTTATTATGAAGTAGACCAGCAATTAATAAAAATCTACTATTTGAGTCTGATATTTTCTCATGATGGACAAAGGAAATTGAGGATACAATAATAATAGAAACTCCTTTCACCTTTGGTTGTGAATTCGAATGGAACCGTTGACCCCTCCAAAATCGAAAAAAACGTTGATTATCTTTTTTTCCTGTTGTGAGTCTCCTGAACAAAAATAATCTGACCATTTAATCTATGAAAACCTTTAAAGATCTTCTTGCGCTTAAGCAAATTGTTTAAGCCGTTAACATTCCATGAAATAAAATTAATAGTCTTATCCATTTTAACAGATTAAAAAACATATGGTATGTAAAGGGTTAATCTTGGTATTACACGGATATTACCAGCAGGAAGAAGTAAGAAAGTTCAAAGACGAAACGAATATGACGACAATTTAGCAAAGGTTGCAGTTTAGCCCAGAAGAAAAAAGACCAAGGAACTGCCCCACTCCCCCCTCCCCCAACAACCCCACAACTGGCCAATAGACAGCCAGAAAGCTCCCCTCTAATTTAATTAACCCCGATTCTATTGTTGGTGGTTGTCCAAATTAACAAGTATATAAACCACGCATGTTTACACTTAGAATTAACAAGATAACCCAAACAGAGATATCGAAATAACAACAAAATTGTGGAATTAAAACAGAGCCAAAGGGCATTAACAGTCAACATTTAAAGAATACAGTAAAATAATTATTTCAGAAAGAAAACAAACGATCAGTCATTTGGTTGAATTCTTAAATATAATAGAAACAAAATATTAAAAATAATAAACGAAGAAAAAGAGAGGTTTGAATCTAAAAATTAATAAGATGCAGCGAATTAGTAGTAGTAAATCAAAGGAAAACACCGTTTCTCTTCCGCATTTATTTGCTTTTAAAATTAAAAGCTAGTTCAAATCAACTTCTTGGCCTCGTGAACAGATTTAAACTATTTACGAGATTTATCAGGCAGTGTAATTCACAGCCTTGCTGGGAATAATCATGCAGGATGATAATTGCTTTGATAGAGACGAGCCATAATTGGTTTATAAGTCAGCCTTTCTTTCATAACTTCTGGGGCGTAATCTTCAACTACTCGAAACTTACATTGTTTAAATTGAATCATTCCACGACAACGAGCAGTACGAATCAAGAGTTCCTTGACGCTGACAAAATGAAATCTCAAAATTACTGGCCGAGGTTTTTGATCCGGAGCAGGTTTGAATCTTAATGCTCTATGAGCTCTGTCCAGAATGGGGTCAGCAGGGAACATATCGGAGCCTAAGACATCGACCAAAAGTTTAGAAAAGAATACCGTGGGGTTTTCAGTCTCGGTGTCTTCTGGAAAGTTGATGACTCTTGAATTTTTCCTCCTGCTGCGTCCTTCCAGGTCGATGATCCTCTGTTGTTGCTTTTCCAGGTTTTGCTTGGTCGAAATTAAAGATTTTTCAAGTGAATGAAGTTTGGCATCTCTCTCTTTACCAGCTTGGTCGAGTTCTGCAATTAGTTGCCTGTGTTTGAAATTCTCCTGGATAAGAGTATTTTGTTTATCTTCAAAGTCCTGTAAAATGGACTTCAATTTGGCAAACCTCCGGTCAAACTTTCTATCCAGATTATAAATAGCTTCCAATGTAGGTTTGTCACCATTACCTTTACCATTAGCTGACGCTCTAGATCTGGTATTCATTTTAGCAGTTAAAAATCAAGATTAAACTTGTGCTAGTATTGTAAAAGATTTATTAAAGAGTGGTAAATAATAGATTGAAAACTACTTGGACCAAAGCCAAGTTATGACTTAGTCCATCGAGCATCACCAACAGAGTCGGTGCAGTGGCTTCTCGAACAGCTGGAAAGTGCACTGCTGGAAGATTAATTCGACATTGCGGATTGCAACTATTGTATTTGTGCAACAAGTGAATTCTGCGCGTTAACTGGTGTGCGAAGGGAAATAAGTGGGTGGGTGGTACTGATGGGAGGTCTCTGAGAGTCGATGTGAACACGCGGGCGCAGCCTCACCCGGAAAATAAAACGTTTCCCAGCTACAATACATCGCCCCATCGCTAAACTCAGGAATGACTTGATTTTATTCTCAGTAAATACAACCACACTACGTCACTGTTAGGACACATTCTGTACACCCACACTGAATTAGTGTATGGACACATTCTATACACCCACACTACGTCACTGTTAGGACACATTCTATGCACCCACACTGCATCAGTGTAAGGACACATTCTTTCCACCCACACTGCATCAGTGTAAGGACACATTCTATACACCCACACTGCATCACTGTAAGGACACATTCTATACATACACAGTACATCACTCAGGACTTTCTTAACATCCTGCTCCATTACGGTGAGGACTCTTTCTGCAAGGACCCATTCTGTACACCCACACTACATCATTATGAAGACACATTCGAGACACCTACACTACATAACTTCAGGACACATTCTGTACACTCATGCTACTTCACTGTGAGGACACATTGCATACACCCAGAATACATCAGTGTAAGGACATATTCCGAACACCCACACTGCATCTGTGTAAGGACTCATTCTACGCATCCACACTACATCAGTGTTAGCACATATTCTATAAACCCATACTGCATCAGTGTAGGGACACATTCTATACAAGCACACTGCATCAGTGTAAGGTCACATTCTATACCACATTTTTACTTTTCTTAAGGACACATCTATACACCCACCCTGCATCAGTGTAAGGACACATTCTATACACCCACACTGCATCAGTGTGACACAAACTATACAACATCTTTACTTCACTTAAGGACACATCTATACACCCTCATTGCATTAGTGTAAGGACACATTGTATACACCCACACTGCATCAGTGTAAGGACACATTCTATACACCCACACTGCATCAGTGTAAGTACACATTCTAGGCACCCACACTGCATCAGTGTAAGTACACATTCTATACACCCACACTGCATTAGTGTAAGGACACATTGTATACACCCACACTGCATCAATGTAAGGACACATTCTAGGCACCCACACTGCATCAGTGTAAGTACACATTCTATACACCCACACTGCATTAGTGTAAGGTCACATTCTATACAACATCTTTACTTCACTTAAGCACACATCTTTACCCCCACACTACATCAGTGTAAGGACACATTCTATACACCGACACCACGTCACTGTTAGGACACATTCTATACACCCACACTGCATCACTGTAAGAACACATTCTATACACCCTCACTGCATCAGTGTAAGGACACGTTCTGTTCACCCACACGGCATCACTGCCAGCACACATTCTGTACACCCACACTTCATCTGTATAAGGACACATTCTGTACATCCCCACTGCCTCAGTGTAAGGAAACATTCTGCACACCCACACTGCTTCACTTCCGGACACATTCTATACATCCACGCTACATCGCTGTGAGCACACTTTCTGCAAGAACACATTCTGTATAGCCACACTACATCACTGTGAGGACACATGCTATACACCCGCACTGCATCACTGTGAGGACATAGTTCTGTACATGAGCAGTAACTCAGTTTTAGAGCACAGATCAATACACCAGTGGTGAGGGGAGAGGGGAGATGGGGATGGTTGAGAGGGAGTGGGTGGGGAGATTGAAGGTTGTGTCGGTTTGGTGGAGGGCATGGCTTGCGGGGCGAGAGGGGAGGGATCGGAGAGGGAGGGAAGAGTGGAGTGGGGGAGAGTTGGGGAGGGAACGTGGGAGGGCGAAAGGGGGAGTTATGGTTTGGAGTAAGGGTAAGGAAGGTGGAAGTTAAGGGAAGGAGGGAAGGGAAGTTGGAGGAAAGGGGATCGTGATGGGATTAAGGAGGCAGGTGGGAGGGAGATGAATGGTGGATTGTTTGTAAGGATGGAGTGAGAGTGAGGGCTTGGGGGGAATGTGGTGTCTGTAGAGGGAGGGTGCAAGACAGGAGGGAGGAAGGGAGGAGAGAGGGATGGGAAGAGTGAGGGGAATGGGGAGGAAGAATGAGAGTGGATAAGAGGAGTGGGCTGAGGTAGAGGGAGGGGAGTGTGTATAGGGAGTGGGAGGGGTTGATGTAGTGGATGTGAGAGGGGGAGTGGGTTAAGGGAGTGTGAGGGGACGGGGAGAAGGAGGGGTAGAGGGCACGAGGGGAGAGGGAGGGATGGTGGAGGCAGTGGGAGAAGAGGGGCAGGTAGGGGTGGAAAGTTGTACGGAGGAGTGGGGTGTGGGGGAGGTGTTGGTGTGTAGGTTTGGGGGAGAGGTTGTATGGGGAGGGGATCTGAAGATGCGGATGGAGGGAAGGTGAGGAGGGAGAGAGTGTGGGTGGGATTGGGGAGGGGAGAGAGTAGGGTGAGTTTGGAAGGGAAGGGGAAGGGGGTGTTGGGAAGGGTAGGAAAGTGGGGAGTGTGGGGGCAGTGTGGGATGAGGAGTGAGTGTAGGGCTGTGAGGGGTAGTGGAGTGTGGGAGGGGTAGTGGGGTTTGATGGAGGAGTTGGGTGGTCCAGGTGTGATTTATGGGTGAGAAGGATGGAGTCGGGTGTGGGATGGCGGAGTGTGGTGTTGGAGGAGGGCAGGGGGTGGGAGAGAAGAAGAGGGGAGGGGTGGAGTAGAGTGTGTGAGGAGGGGAGGAGGGATGGAGGAGGGTGGCTTTGGGGAGGGTGTTCGTGGGATGTGTGGGGTAGCAGGAGGGATTGAGGAACGGGTGTTGGGAAGGAGAAGGATGTGTGGGGGAGTGGGAAGGGGTGAGGGCGCAGTGTTGGGAGTGGGAAGGAGGGGAGTGGAAGTAGTGGGGAGGGAGGGGGATTAGAATGGGGAGGGAGGAGGTTTAGAATGGGTGCGACTGCAGAGGGAGGGGGTATCAGTTGGTAGGGGAGCGGGGATGGGGAGTGAGGAGGAGGGGATGAGAAGGTGAAAGGAGAGAGGGAAAGAGAAATGGAGGTGGGATGGGGAAATAGGGTGGATTGGAATGGGGTGGGGGGAGGGGAGTGTGATGGGGAGGGAGGGGAGTGGAATGGACGTAGGAGGGGAATGGGATGCGGAAGGGGGAGGCTGGGGGAGTGGGATGGGGAGGAATGTGGATGGCATTGGGGAGGAAAGGCATGAAGGGGAAAGGCTGAAGTGGAGGGGTAAAGGGGAGGGGTGAAGGAATGGAAGGGAGGAAGTAGAGAGTGTGGTGGGGTGGGGGTGGGGAATGTGGGGCGAGTGGGGAATGTGGTGGAGGGGAGAGGGCATATGGGGAAACAGGAATGAGGAGGGTTTAGGAGGGGAAGGAGGGGGAAGTTTGGGAGGTGGTAAAGGGAGAGAGGAGGTAGGATTTAGTGGAGGGGTGGAAGGTGAATGGGGGCAGAGGGTGAGGGTGGAGATAGTGGAAAGGGAGAGCGGATGCAAAGGTTGAAAGGGGAGAGCGTAGAAAGAGGTGTGAGGTGGAAGGGTTGAGGGGTGAGGGTAGATGTGGCAGTGGGTGGAAAATGAGGAATGGGTGGAGGGGTAGATGGGGAAGAGAGGAGAGGGGAGTAGGGGTAACAGGGAGGGTGGTGGGGAGGAGATAGTGGGGTTTAAGTGGTGCTAAGGGGGTTGAGAGGGTGGAGGTGGTGTGAGGGGGCATGGGCGTGAGGGGGTGGGTGTGAGAGTAGGAGGGCAGGAGGGTGGGGAGAGGTTATGAGAGGGTGGAGAGGGGCAGAAGGGTGGGGGAGTCGTGCCGAGCGGGTGAGGATGGTGGGTGAGGGAAAGGGGAGGGGGTGGTGGGAGAGGGGAGAGGGTTGGTGGGGAAGAGGGGAGGGGAGAGGGGAGGCGGTGTGGGGAGGAGAGGGGGAGTGGGGAGGTGGAAGTGGGAGGGGAAGATGGGGAGGAGGGGGATGAGGAGTGGGGAGAGGGGAGGGGGAGGGGGCGGGTGGAGTAAGGGACAGCAAATGGGATCGGTGTGGCGAGAAGATGGGAAGCAAGAGGTGGTGAAGGCGGGAGGAGAGTGGGAAGGGTGGAAGGAGAGATGGAGGGAAGAGGACCGAGACCGGATGGGGGGAAGAGAGAAGGAGAGAGGGAGAGAGGGAGGGAGAGGGAAAGAGCGAGGGAGAGGGAGATGGAGAGGGAAAGAAAGCAGAATGCGGAGAGGCAGAGAGAGAAATTGGGAGAAAGAGAGAAAGAGAGAGAAAGCCGGAGAAAAAGGGAGAGAGAGAGGTGAGGAGGGAGAGAGAGGAGGAGATTGTGAGGGTGGACATTGAGAGGGGGATCCGTGGACCGCACTGAGACAGACGGTGTGACTGAGGAATAAAGGTATAAGCCGAGACAGAGACAGGGTCTTCCTGGCAGGAAGAAAGGCTGAGATTTTCCAGGTGAATCACCCGACTCGTCCGACACAAGATCCAAGGAAACGGAACCCGAATTAGTTTTAAAAATCCGCAGACTGCTCCATCTAACACAGACCCAAACAGAGACAGGAATAAGTTCTGCAGAAGGACAGGGGAGGGAGGGGCTGATCACTCGTGGAGTTCGGAGAGGAACAGCGACACAGTGCAAACATGTTTATCCAGCGCGGGCTCTCTGCAAACACTCCCCGGTTGATAGATTCGGGCGGGGGCGTCCTTGGTGAGAAACGGAGGTTCGGCGGCACTTGGAGCAGATCTGCAGAAAAAGGAAACGGCAGCGAGGCTCTCAGATTACACATGGCTCTCTGACAACGATGTGTCCCCAGCTGAGTGGGGGTGTGGGTGGGGAGGGGGAGGGGAGGGTGGACCGGTGCTGGGAGACGGAGGCTCAGAACGATTGCACAACCGGCAGCAGGACAGCTTTTTAAAAAGAGCAAATAACAAAGAACGATACAAACAGCGATCTCCAAAACTAAGCAAGAGCCATCACCACAGAGAAACAAACTGTGTGATGGGAACACAGGGATCAGGTACATCAAATCCAGCCACGAGGTTGAGCGAAATTCAGCTCTGATCGGGAATATCCTAAGGAGAAGTACTGAAAGGAAGCACCCAGCTCAGGGCCGTGAAGGTGAGACCGATATTCGGGCTGTGGCGGAGAAAGCGACAACGAGAGGGGTGGGCAGACCCCGAGGGACTACAGGTGACAGCGGCAGTACCTATGAGACAAGGGTTGAGACGGGAGGTGGAAGCTTTGTGTGATAAAACTCAGTGCAATCGGACAAGGTCCAGCGGCAGAGAGGGGAGGGCGGGAATGGAAACGCGCAGAGAAGCCGAGAAAGGGAGAGAAGGAGAATTCTTTCGGAAAAGGGAAACGAAAGGAGGGTATTGTGGAGGAAGAGGAGGGAGGGAGGAGATAGGGTACATTAGAGCCGGTGAGGCAGAGAATCCGGTCAAATAACAGAGTGTGGTAGCAAAGGAGCAAGTCCGAGGGAGAAGCTGAGAGAAATACAGAACACTACACAGACAGATCAGTGGAGGCGGGTGAGCGGGAAAGGTTGGGCAGCGAGAGATGGTTGACAGGCATCAGACGGTAGGCGACTCTCCGAGGAGCCAAATGCTGTGATGGTTGGTGTTAAACACGTAACGCAGAGAACAGAGAAGGATGTCAGGGCAGAGAGAGGAAGAGACAGACGGGGACCATGTCAGAAGCAGGGACAGAAACAGGGACGAAGAACGGGAGCGAGAGAATCGGCAGATTATTTCCAGACCGATCGAAATATTGAGAGAGAAAGACACGAACAGACATAGGATCAGAGAGAAGGATGGTCACCATTAGTGTGACCAATAGCTTCCGGAACTGTGTCTGGCGGGGTTGCAACAATAGCCGTTAATACCCTCATCTGAAAAGAAACGCACGTTTCTGTCTCCGTTGTGAGAGATTCGAGTTCTCCCAACAGCTTCCGCTGCAGGAAGCGAGAGGTTGCCGTTATCCCTGGTATTTTCCTACAAAACCAACAAACCACCCCAGGAACGCTACATCAGAACCATCGCTCAGTGCCCGAGAGAGCGAGAAGCCTAAACCACAGAACGTAAAGAGCAGGGATTCAGAAAGCGGAACCAGGTTCTGCCTGAGAACAGAGAAGAAAAGGCCGGATCCTGCGGGAATTCGGGGCCGAACAGCGATACAAGGCAAACCTGTGCATCCAGTGCTCTCTCCAAACCCGCACCGACCGCTCACTGGTTGGTGAATCCGCTGGAGACCGACACCGATCTGTATTACGGTTCAACCCGCTCGCGGTGCCGGTGAGAAACGGGGGAGCGGCCGGCACTTGGGTCAGCAGCAGGTGAACGCTTCACCGTCCCCTCAGGCACCCACAAAGGGGGAGCACTGAAGCTCGCAGGTTGCCTCCCGCTGCTCTCCGTCTCCCCTGGCAACGGCACGTCACCAGGTGAGTTGGAGGTGGGGTGTCACTGGGTGGGCTGCAGGTGGGCGGGGCGTATGTCTGGCTCAGAATAAACAGTCGGTGACACAACAAGGGATCTGCGTTGATGCCGACAACAGGAACATTGTGAGCAGAGGAGGTAAACAGCACACCCGCCAGCAACTCGCACACAGGGATTGTTTCTTCAGAGGAACTCGGCGTAGAATCGTCAAACGTCAATTCCGGAAATAAAACGAGACAGTTCAATTAAACCGGCGTCAGTCAGAGGGAAAGTGGTGAACTTGATTAGATTAGTTTATTGTCCTATGTCCAAGGGTGCATAAAATGCATCGGTCCGAGAAAGTTTGCAGAGTAAACGGTATAATGATATACACAACAATAAATCCAACGACGAGTGCAACAACAGCAGACTGGGGCAGAGATTGCCGTTTGAAGTATTGTATCAAAATATATTAAAGTGACAACAATCGAGAGACATCGAGTGAAGAGGACGGGGCAGCACCACCGGGAAGGCTGTGAGGGAGGTGACTGGTTCAGAAGTCTGACAGCGGTGGGGAAGAAGCTGCACTTGTGTGGACGTCCGGGCATTCAAGCTCCTGCATCTTCTCCCGGACGCTAGAAGCGAGAAAATGGCATGGCCAGGGTGACAGTCATCCTTGCTGAAAACATCCACAGTGTGAGAAGATACACAGGTACCGGGCGGAGGCACAGCAGGAGGAATCACTGTGGATACTGCAGATGCTGGGATCTGGAGAACAGAGCAAGGTGCTGAAGGAACTCAGCCGGTCGGGCAGCACCTGTGGAGGGAACTGGACAGTCGATGTTTCGGGTCGAGACTCTTCACCTGGACTGAAAGATAGAGGGGAGAGAGCCAGCACAAAGAGGTGAGGGGAAGGGCTGGAGCAAGAGCTGGAAAGCGACAGGTGGATCAGGTGAGGGGGTGATGGGCGGGTGGGGGAGGGAGGAGCGGAAATAGCGGCAGAGGCGGGGAGGTGACAGATTGAGGCAATAAAGGGCTGCAGATGGTGGGAAGAAAAGGAAGGTGGAGCATGGAAACAAATAAGGGAGGCGGGGAGGGCAGATGGGAACAGTGGGGGGGGGAGGGTTGGAGAGGAGACCCAGTGGGCGGAGTGTGGGAAATGGGCAGACGGAGTGGGGGGAGGAGGGGAAACTGGGTGATGGGGCTGGGGTGGTGCCGGAGGAACTGGGTAGATCAGCAGAAGACAGGAAAGGGACAGAGCGGCAGCAGGAATCTTTATATTTACTCAATGGGATATAATTCAATAGAAACACTGAGCCGGCACAGCCAGGCCGGATCACCTGGCCGAATGGAACTGCGGCATTGGTCGGCAATGCTTGTTGGTCGCACTGACCTCACCTGCTGCTGGACCGACTCCACCTCTCCCGTCTCAACACTTGTCTCACAGGTACTGCCGCTCTCACCTGCTGTCCCTCGGGGTCTGCCCACCCCCCTCCTTGTCGCCATCCCCGCCACAGCCCGAATTTCCGTTCTCGGTCTCACTCTCACGACCCTGAGCTGGATGTTCCAGGTCAGTGCTTCTCCTCTGGTTAACACCGATCAGAGTTGAACTTCGCTCAGCCTGGGGGGTGGATGTGATGTTCCTGATACCTGTGTCCCCATCACACATGTTTCTCTCTGGTGATGGCCTGCGCTTCGTTGGGATGTTGCTGTTTGGATCGTTTCTGCACATTTCCTCTTTTGTAAAACGGTTCTCTGCCGAAATTTGCTGGTTGTGCATTCTAAGCCTCCCTTCCCCAGTATACCTCCCCATCCCCCATCCCCACTCACCTGGGGACACGCCGTTGTCAGAGAGCCAAGTGTAACCTGAGAGCCTCGCTGCCGTTTCCTTTGTCTGCAGATCCGGTTGCGGTGCAGCGCTCACCTGCCGCCCCAACCTCCGTTTCTCACCGAGGCCGCCCCCCCCCCTCCCCCATCCCCACGTCAAAATCTATCAACCGGGGAGTGTTTGCAGAGAGCCCGCGCTGGGTAAACATATTTGCATTGTGTCGCCGTTCCTCTCCGAACTTCCCGAGGGCTCAGTCCCTCCCTCCCCTGTCCTCCCGCAGAACATATTCCTTTCTCTGTTTGGGTCTGTGTTAGATGGAGCAGTTTGCGGATTTTTAAAACATATTCGGGTTCCGTTTCCTTGGATTTTGTGTCGGACGAGTCCGGAGATTCACCTGGAAAATCTTCGCGGTTCTTCCTGCCAGGAAGCCCCAGTTTCTGTCGCGGCTTGTACCTTTATTCCTCAGTCACACCGTCTGTCTCAGTGCTGTCCATGGATTCCCCCATGAATGCCCCCCTCACGATCTCTCTCTCTCTCTCTCTCTCTCTCTCTCTCTCTCTCTCTCTCTCTCGTTCTTTCTCTCTCTCTGTCTAGCTCACTCCTCTCTCTTTCACTCTTTCTACACATTACATTCCCTCTGTCTCCCCATGCCGCTTTCTTTCTCCCTCGCTCTACCTTCTCTCCACCCGGTCTCCATCTCCTTCCCTCCACCTCTCCATTCCCCCCACTCTCCTCCCTCCTTCCCCACAACCTCAAGCTCCCCATCCTCTCCCCACACCGGTCCTCTTCACTCTCGCCTCCCCACCCGCCTCTTGCTCCTACACTCCCTCCTCCCTCTCCCCCTCCTCCCCTTCCCCTCCTACTCCCTCTCACCCACCTCGTTCTCTTCCTCCAGTCGTCCACCGCCCCATCCTCCACCTCCCCACTGCCCACGCTGCCCCTCTCCCCCTCACGCCTTCCCCCACCCCTCCTCTCATTTCCCCCTCCCCTCATTCCCCTTCCCCTTTTCTCCCTCCCCTCTCACCTATTCCATCTTCCCCTTTCCACTCTCTCCACCCCCTACCCTCTACCCCTCCCCAAACCCTCTCTTCTCGCTGCTTTCACCCCACCCCAACCCCCCTTCCTCCTCTCCTGAAACCCCCTCATTCCGCACTTCATACCACCACGCCCCTCCCCCACACCCCACTCCCCCCACATTCCCCACTCCCACCCCACCACCCTCTCCCCTTCCTCCACACCCTCCCCTCCCTCCATCCCTCCCCTCCAGCCCCTTCCCTTCACCCCTGCCTCTAACCCCCATCCCTTCCCCTACCGCCCCCTCTTCCTCAAAACCCCCTCTTGACAGCCTCCTCCACACATCACCCATCTCACACTCCCTTTCCCTCCCTCTCCAACACTATCCACCTCCTGTCCATCCCACTCCCTTCCTCCCTCTCTCCACAACCCACTCTCCCTCACTCCCACTACATCCCACTCCACCATCCCCCCACCCTCCCTCCACAATCCAATCCACCCTAATTCCTCATCTCACCTCTCATCTCTCCCTCCCTCTCTCCCATCCCCAATGCCTCCCTCCCCATCCCCACTCCCTCCTTATCCTCATTCCCAACCCATCCTCACTCCCTACCGAGACCATACACAATCTTATCCCCTTCCATGTCACTCCTTCCCCTCCCCCTCACCTCCTGCCCACTCCCAACCGCACTCACACACCCCCTCCCACTCCCACACACATCCTCCTCCTTCCCACCTCTCCCCAACCCCGAGAGCATCCTCCACAACACACAACTCCCCCAAATGCCCTACCCAACACCAGCATCCTCCATCCCCCTCCCCTCCTCACACAGTACCATCCACCCCCTTCCCTTCTGAGCTCCAAACCCCTGCCTCCTCCCCACCCCACTCCACCCCTCCCACACCCAAATCACTCTTCCCACATCGTAACACCCCTCCCACAAACAACTACTCCCCCACACTCCACACCCCCTCCCAGCTCCCACACTCTCTCTCCTTACCCCACTGTCCCCCATACCCCCTTTCCCACCCTTCCCAACACATGCTATCCCTTCCCCCTCCCCTCCATCACATATCTCCTACTCCCCTCCCCCACATCTGCTCTCCTACCCTTCCCCCAGACCCCTCCTGCTCCATCCACCCTTCACCTTCCTCTCCCTCCCCCTGTTCTCCCACTACCTCCACACTCTCTCCCTCCTTCACCCCTACTCGCCCCTCTCCCACACGCTCCCCTCTCCTTCCTCCTCTTACTCCCTCTACCGACTCTCCATTCCCACTCCCTCTACCCACTCTTCACTCCCACTCCCTCCAGTCCATCACATTTCTTCCACATTGTCCTCACTCTCACCCTCGCTCTCTCCTCTCTTCCTCCTCTCTCACACCCTCTCCACACCCTGCACCCTTCCTCTCCCTCCGTCCTCCCTCTGTCCCCTTCATCCTTCCTCACTCCCACTCCATTCCCTGTCCATTGCCACTCCCTCACATTTAACACCCCCTCCCCCACCATCCGCCTCCCAACCTCCCTCCCCCACTACCCGCCAATATGTATACAATGTACACTGATGCAGTTTGGGTGTACAGAATGTGTCCTTACACTGATGTAGTGTGGGTATATAGAATGTGCCCTTACACTGATGCAGTGTGGGTGCAGAGAATGTGTCCTTACATTGATGTAGTGTGGGTATATAGAATCTGTCCTTACACTGATGCAGTGTGGGTGTACAGAATGTGTCCTTACAGTGCTGTAGTGTGGGTGTATAGAATGTGTCCTTACACTGATATAGTGTGGGTGTATAGAGTGTGTTCTTACACTGATATAGTGTGTGTGTGTGTGCGTACATAGAAATTGGCCTTACAGTGATGCAGTGTGGGTGTTCAGAATGTGTCCTTACAGTGATGCAGTGTGGGTGTATAGAATTTGTCCTTACAGTGATGCAGTGTGGGTGTATAGAATGTGTCCTTACAGTGATGTAGTGTGGATGTATAGAATGTGTCCTTTAGACTGATGCAGTGTGAGTGTATAGAATGTGTCCTTACACTGATGTAGTGTGGGTGTATAGAATGTGTCCTTTAGACTGATGTAGTGTGGGTGTATAGAGTGTGTCCTTACAGTCATGTGTTGTGGGTGTATAGAAAGTTTTCTTGCAGTGATCATCGTTAATTGTTTTATTGTGTGTATAGAAAATATCTAGTCAATGATCATTGTTGTGCATGCAATAGGCTGTGTCCTTGTAGTTAGATAGTGTGTGTCTGAGGAATATATTCTTGGAATAACATCATGTGGATGCATAAATGTTAACTTTAGATTGATGCAATGTGGATTGTGTAATTTCTCCTCGCATGATACTTTATGTGTGCACAGACTGTATCCTCACAGGGATATACTGTGGATGTCTCGAGTGGTATCCTTCCAGTGATGTTGTACATGAGCGTCGATTGCGTCCTTGCAGGGATTTAGTTTTCTGTTTGTATATAATGTTCCTTGCAGTGATTTAGAGTGTGTTCAATGGGATGTGTCCATACTCTGAGGAACTGGAGTGAATTGTGGTGTGTCCTGTTGGTGATGTACTCTTGGTGTATGTGTCTTTGAATGTGTGTTGACTTGGTGCTGCTGTACTGAGCTGTGTCTTTATGATGAGTTTCTGCTTGTATATAAAGCTTCTTACTTTCATTCAGTTAGTGCTGGTGTACGATGCTGTTTCTGAACATGAATTGGTACCCGTGTGTTTGCTGTGAGTTAATGCTGCTGTATGTCTGTGTGTGTCTGGGCCCCTGTGGTGTTTTACTACTGGTGTACAGAGCAGTGCGCTGACAGTTCATTACTGATAGATTCATTTTGTCATAAAATCATCTCATCATTTGACCCGACTGTTCCATGCTGACCAGCATGCCCATCTTAGCTCATTGTATTTGCCCACGTTTGGCCCATATCCCTCTGACCCTTTCCTCTCCAGGGGTCCAACATTGAGCTCATGTTCATTGTTAAAAGCTAACATTGAAATTTAGGTTCAAAATGTTGTTCATGTACCTGCCTCAGCCACTTGCTCTCACAGCTCATTCCATATATCCTCCGCTCTCTGGGTGAAAATGTTGTCCGTTATGTTCCTAATAAATCACTCCACTCTCAACTTGAACCTCTGCCTCCCAGTTCTTTTTTCCCAACCATAGGAAGATGGCTGCGTGCATTCACCACATTGTTACAAAGGACTGTGTCACTCTGCTGAGTTAATGCTGGTGTACAGAGCTGCGTCCTTACATTGAGGATCGGTGTCTACAAGGCTGTCTCTTAACATTGAGATGCAGTGTGTAAGGAGAAGTGTCCTTGAAGTGAGGATCATTGCATACAGAGCTGTCTCTTCACAGTGAGGTACGCAGTGTTATGGAGCTGTGCCCAGATGGTGAGCTACTGTGGGTGTTTAGACCTGTATCCACACAGTGAGGTCGTGTGGCCATATCGACTCATCACTTCACGGCGAGTAACGGTGGGTGCATAAAGTTGGATCCTTCCTCTGAGTTATTGCAGGGGTGTGTTGCTGTTTGCTTAAAATGTGTCATGCTGTGTGCAGAGGCAGATGATTTGTGTCTGGAACTGTGTCTTTACAGTGAAGTTCAGTGGGTGTAAAGAACAGTGCCTTTACTGTGGAGTACAGCAGCTGTTCAGAGCTGTGTTCTCACAGAGAGATGCTGTTGATGTATGGAGCTGTGTCTTTCAGTGAAATACTGTGAATGTACAGACCTGCGTCTGTTCAATGATATACTGTGGTTGTACAGGACTGTGTCCTTACAGTGAGTTACTCGAGTGAAGAGCTGTGTTGTTGCAGTGAGGTGTTCAGTGTGTGTGCAGCTGAGATCTCAGTGAGGAATTTTGTGTGTGTGGAATGTTTAATACTTATCATCAGGCACAGTGAGTGTATAGAACTGTGTCAATCCAATCAGTTATAGTAGATGTATGAATCTATGCACTTAGTGTGAGGTGATGTGAGAACACAATGTGTCCATCCAGTGAGTGACAGAAGGTGTAAAGATACATCTTCTATCAGTGGTGTGCTGTAAATTGAAAGAGGAGTGTCCATATAGCGAGGTACTGTGCGTGTGTACATCTGTGCCTGTACACTGAAGTACTGTGTGAATATATCTTTGTCTGTACAGTGATGTACTCTGTGTGAATACATCTGTGTCTTTCCAGTGAGTTAACTGTGGGGTTTTACATCTGTGTCTGGATTGTAAAAAGCTTTGTGTGTATACATCTGTGTCTGTACACTGAAGTTCCGTTGGTGTATACATCGGTGCCTGTACTGTGAGTGTATACATCAGTGTTTCCCCAGTGAGGTAATGTGGGTGTGTATATCTGTATCTGTACAGTGAGGTGCTGTGGGTGTGTACACCTGTTTCCTTACCATGTGGTTTTGCACATGAATACATTTGCTTTCAGACATTGAGTTATTGTGTGTATCTACATATGGGTCCTTATCGTGAGGTACTTTGGGTCCATCTGTGTCTGGGCAGTAAGGTGATGTGTGTGTGTAAATCTGTGTCTGTGCAGTGAGGTACTGTGTGTATACACATCTGTGCCTGTGCAGTGAGGGACTATGTGTGTACACATCTATGTCTGTACAGTGAGGTACTCTGGAAGCACAGATATCTGTCATTACAGTGTGTTACTGTGTGTGTATACATCTGTGGCTGTACAGTGAGCAACTGTGTGTATATTTGTGTCTGTAGAGAGAGGTACTTTCTGTATATACATCTGTGTCAGTCCAAGGAGTTACTGTGAGAGTGTTTTTCTGGGTCTGTACAATGACCAGTTGATGGTGTATACATCTGTGTCTGTACAGTGAGTTACTGTGGCTGTGTACATTTGTGTCTGTACAGTGGTGGTACTGTGGATGTATATATGTGTCTGTGCAGTGAGATGCTGTGTGTGTAAGTATCTATGTCTGTACAGTGAGGTCATTTGTGTGTGTAAATCTGTGTGCAGACAGTGAGGTACTCTGGGTGTGTACACCTCTTCACTTGCAGTGAGGCACTGTGGTGTGTACATCTGTGCCCGCACAGTGCAGTATTGGTTTATTATTGTGATGTGTACCAAATCTTGTCTTGCATTCCGTTCACACAGATCAATTCAGTGCACAGTGCATTGAGGTGGTACAGGGTAAAACAATAACAGAATACAGAGTAAAGTGTCACAGCTACAGGGAAGTGCATTGCAGTTAGACAATAAGGTGCAAGGTCACAACAAGGTAGATTGTGAGGTCAAGAGTCCAGCTCATTGTATAAGGGAACCGTTCAATCGTTTTATCAAATTGGGGTAGAAGCTGTCCTTGAGCCTGGTGGTACGTGCCCCCAGTCTCCTGTATCTTCTGCCTGATGGGAGAGGGGAGTAGAGAGATATCTTGGGTGGGTGGGGTCTTTGATTATGCTGGCTGCTTCACCAAGCCAGCGAGAAGTATAGACAGAGTCCATGAGAGGGGAACCAGAGGCCGGGGGAGGGGAACCAGAGTGTTAGGGAAGAAAGTGAGGAGGAAAATGATCGTGTGAGGTCTGCAGGTATGGACAGAAATGAAAGGTTTGTACATGATAGCAATGTTCTCAGGTGCATCAATTTCAATGCAAGGAGTATTGTAGGTAAGGCGTATGAGTTTAGGTCGTGGATTGGCACTTGGGATTACGATGTTATTGCTATTAGTGAGACATGGTTACAGGAGGGCCAGGACAGGCAACTTAATGTTCCGGGGTTCCGTTGCTTCAGACGTGATAGAGGGGAGGGATGAAAGGGAGAGGAGTTTCATTACTGGTCCGGGAACAGATCACAGTTGTGCGTAGACAGGACAGCCCGGAGGGCTCGTCGACAGAGGCCATATGGGTGGAGCTGAAGAACAGGAGGTGTGACCACACTAATAGGGTTGTATTATAGACCGCCCAATAGTCAGAGAGAATTGGAGGAACAAATCTGTAGGGAGATAGAAGACCGATGTAAGAAACAGGAAGTTGTAATAGTAGGGGATTTTAACTTTCCACATATTAACTGGGACACCCAAACTGCGAGAGGGTTGGATGGCTTGGAATTTGACAAATGTGTTCAGGGAAGTTTTCTAACTCAATATATAGAGCTACCAACGAGAGAGAATGCAATACTTGATCTCCTTTTAGGGAACCAGGCAGGACAGGTGACAGAAGTATGTGTAGGTGAGCATTTTGGGTCCAGTGATCATAATGCAATTAGTTTCAAGATAATTATGGATAAGGATAGGTCTGGTCCTCGAGTGGAGCTTCTAAATTGGAGAAAGGCCAATTTTAAGGTTATGAGAAAGGATCTAGGTCGGGTGGATTGAGAGTTAGTTTCTGGCAAGGATGTGCTCTGTAAATGGAAAGCCTTCAAAGACAAAACTTTGAGAGTGCAGAGTTTGTATGTTCCTCTCAGGATTAAAGGCAAGGATAAAAGTCATAGGGAACCTTGGATTTCAAGGGATATTGGTGAGCTGGTGAAGAAAAAGAGAGAGGTGTATAGCAGGTATAGGAAACTAGGAACGCATGAGGTACTTGAAGAGTATAGGAAATGTAAGAAAACACTGAAAAAGGAAATCAGGAAGGCAAAAAGGTAAAAATCAGGAGGCTGCTTTGGCAGATAATGTGAAGGGAAACCCAAAGGGTTTCTACAGGTATATTAAGAGCAAAAGGATGGTAAGAGACAGAATTGGTCCCCCAGAAGATCAGAGTGGTCGTATATGGGTGGAGCCTCAGGAGATGGGGGAGATCTTAAACAGATTTTTTGCATCACTATTTACTCAGTAAACTGGCATCGTGGATATGGAAGGAAGGGAAAGAAGCACTGGTGTTACGGAACATATAGAGAATAAAAAGGAGGAGGTACTTGATGCTTTACAGCGAATAAAGGTTGATAAATCCCAAGGGCCTTACAAGATATTTCCTTGGACCTTGAGAGAGACTCGTGTAGAAATTGCAGGGGCCCTGGCATTTAAAGTGTCCTTAGCCACAGGTGCGGTGCCAGAGGACTGGAGGATAGCTCATGTTGTTCCATTGTTTAAGAAAGGCTCGAAGTCACCCTGACATCAGTAGTGGATAATTATTGGATGGTGTCCTGTAAGATAGGACATATAAGTATTTGGACAGCCAAGGGTTGATTAAGAATAGTCAACATGGTTTTGTGCGTTGTAGATCGTTTTTAACGAATCTTGTGCAGTTTTTTGAGGCGTTCACTAAGAAAGTAGATGAAGGAAAGGCTGTGAATGTTGTCTACATGGACTTTAGTAAGGCCTTTGACAAGGTCCCACATGGGAGATTAGTACAGAAGGTTCAGTGAATGGGTATCCATGGAGAGGTTGTAAACTGGATTCGAAATTGGCTGAGTGGGAGAAGACAGCGAGCGGTTGTGGATAGTTGTTTCTTTTGATTGTAGGCCTGTGACTGGTGGTGTGCCTCAGGGATCCGTGTTGGGGCCATTGTTGTTTGTTGTATATATCAATGATCTAGAAGATAATGTGGTAAATTAGATTAGTAAGTTTGTGGATGACACTAAGATTGGAGGTGTAGTGGACAGCGATGAAGGCTTTCAAAGCTTGCAGAGGGATCTGGACCGAATGGAAAAATTGTCCAGAAAATGGCAAATGGAATTTAATGCAGACAAGTGTGAGGTGTTGCATTTTTGAAAGGACAAATCAAGGGAGGACATACACTGAGGAGTGCGGAGGAACAAAGGGATCTGGGAGTTCAGATACGTAATTCCCTGAAAGTAGAGTCACAGGTAGACAGGGTTGTAAAAAAAAGGCTTTTGGCATCCTGGCATTTATAAATCAAAATATTGAGTGTAGGAGTTGGAATGTTTTGGTGAGGTTGTATAAGTCACTGGTGAGACCAAATTTGGAATGTTGTGTGCAGTTCTGGTCGCAGAACTACAGGAAAGATGTCAGTAAGATTGAAAGAGTGCAGAGGAGATTTACTAGAATGTTTCCGGGTCTTCAGGAGTTGAGTTACGGGAAAAGATTGAGCATGTTAGGACTTTATTCCTTGGAGCAGAGAAGAACAAGGGGAGATATAATGGAGATTTACAAAATGATGAGGGGCATAGACAGAGTTAATGCAAGTAGTCTCTTTCCACCTAATTTGGAGAGATAAGTACGAGAGCACATGGCTTTAGGCTGAAAGGGGAAAGGTTTAGGGGGAACATTAGAGGGAACTTCTCCACTCGAAGAATGGTGGGAGTGTGAAATGGGCTGCCATATGATGTGCTGAATGCGGATAGATACATGGACGAGAGAGGGCTGGAAGGGTCTGGACTGGGGGCTGGGAAATGGTACTAGAAGAATAATGTTTCGGCATCAACTAGAAGGGCCGAATGGCCTGTTTTCTGTGCTGTAGTTTTCTATGGTTCTATGGTTCTAATTAAATAAAATTCTAACTCTCCTGTGTGGGAAATCATTGAATATATTCGAAGCTCTTGAAATAAACTAATGCCGATAATTAAACTCCATGAGACTGATTTCCAGCGCCCTGACAGACTCTGATTAGATTGATCTTGCTTCAAATATAGTGGTAAAGGAAAGGCCCTCATCGTTTAGTTCCGACGAGTTCCATTCACGAGTAAACTCCCAACCCCATTCTCCTGCATTTGCCTCGTAATCTTTGACGCACTTACTGATCAAGAACCTATCGATCTCTGAGTGAAATATACGCAATGACTTGGCCTCCTTAGCAGTCTGTGGTAATAAATTCCACAGATTACCCACCCTCTGACTGAAGAAGGTCCACCTCATTCAGTACCCAAGGGACGTCCGTTGATTGTGAGGCTATGCCCTCTGATGTTGGACTTTCCCACTTCTGGAAACATCCACTCCAAGACCTCTTCAGGCAGGACTTTGAATATTTTGTAGATTTCAATGAGATATCCCCCTCATTCATCTAAAATCCAGCGAGTACAGGCTCAGATCCATCGAACGCTCCTCATCCGTTGAACCTTTCATCCCCGGGGACGTTGTAAATCTCCTATGGATACACTCTACGGTCCCTTAGGTATGGGGCCAAAAACTTCTCAGTCATGGTCTGGAAATAAGAAGGGCAGACCTCAGAAAGGAGGATTAACCAATCAGATCAAGGCATTATTGCGCACACCCAAGTTTGTGAAATTCAGGAAACGTGAACTGCATTTAATTCATTAAACAGCAAGTGAAATAATTTGATCCACCTCACCATAGGAAAACGAACAGCCGCAGAAGGGCGCCAGACTCTTCTGAAGCAGATTCGCCATTCCTTGTTATTGTGCCTGATAGCATTAATCCTGGATATTTTCCGCAAATCCAACGTCGTCAGGTTCCACCAATTTAAAAAGAAATCACTGAACACCTCGCACACACGCCACAGTAGAATGTCTTCATCTCTGGGCTTGGAAATTCGACGAACTAAGGGTTTGAATCTCTACAGAGACTGGATTGTTACAGCTGTTACAGCAACATAGTTGAGGGGTGGGCAGGACTGCCATCTCAATGTTCTGGGATACAGTTGCCAGAGGGGTGATAGAGGTGGAGCTGAGAGTGGAAGGGAAGTTGCGTTTTTCATGAGGGAAAACATTACTGCTTTACTTAGAGATGATATTTCCAGCATTTGCCCAGTGAGGTTCCATGTATGAAAATTAGACATGAGAGGGGAGTGATCACTTTGTTGGGATTGTGGTCTTGGCTCCCGAGAAGTCAGCGGGACTTATAGCAACAAGCATGTCGGGAAGTCGCAGATTGCCGTAAGGATAATGGGGTTGAAATAGTGGGTGATTTGATCTTCGTTGATATTGACTCGGACTGTCATCGTGTTTGGATGGACTGGAAAACGATAAATATGCCTAGTGAAGTTTTTTCATGCAAAATGTAGATGGCACTACATCGGGAGAGGGGCGGGTGGGTGCTGTTGGTTGTGTGTGGTAGGGAGTGGGTTGGAGGCTGCCGGAGGCAGTTGATCTTCCGTTGTTAAATGAGGCTGGTTAGGTGACTGATAAATCAGTGGGGGGAAATTTTGGACCAGTGAGTATAATTCTTTTCATTTTAAACCCGAATGTAAACAGATAGGACTGGACCAGATGTTAACCTCAAACACCAGAGCAAGGATAATTTTGATGGCATTAGACAGGAACTTGCAAAGGGTCTTGGGAGAGGCTGTTTGCAGATTAAGGAATGTCTGGCAAGTCGGACGCTTCTAAAAGTGAGATAGGGAGCGTTCAGGCATATCATGTTCCTGTTAGGGTGAAGAGCGGGGCTGGCAGTGTTAGGAAACCCTGGATGTCCAGCGATATTGGGATTCCAAGGTGGGATTCGAAGTAGGCACTTCAGGTACGGACGGTTGGGATTATATAAATCTCTGGAGGAGAATGAGAAATGTAGGATCACAGTTAAAAGCAAATCAGGAGGGCAAGAATAGAACGTGAGTTAGCTCTGGCAGATAATGAAGAATCTGAAGGGGTCTGAGAAGGAAATTACGTGCAAAAGATCCACAAGCGAGTGAATAGGTCTCCTAAATTATCAACCTGGTCATCTATTTGTGGGGCCACAGGAGGGTGGGTGTGGTGTGAAATCGGTATTCCTCATCTGCAGTTACCGTGGAGAAGATCATGTAACCTAGGGAATTGAGGGAAGAGAATAAAATATCTGCACTACAAAAAATGAAGTTCTGGCAGTAGTGAAGTACATAAAGGTGGATAAATACCCGGGGCTTCACCAAGTGTATCCAAGAACATTGTGGAAAGCCAGGTAAGATGTTTCTGGGGTCCTTTCAGACAAATTGTATGATGGTTAGCCTTGGGTAAGGTACCAGAAAACAGGAGGGTAGTTAATGCTGAGCTTTTATTTAACAAGGGCTTTATGGGCAAGCCGGAGAGCTACAGGTCGGTGAGACTAACATTACGGACAGGAAGCTTTCCTGACAGGATTATGAGAGATAAGATCCATCTGCATTTAGAAACACAAGAACAGATTAAGGATGGTCAACATGGCTTTTTATGTGGGAAATTATTTCTCACGAATTTGAAATTTTTGAATAGGTGCCCATGTCGTTTGACGAGGGCGGGGCGTTAGCAAGGCTTTTGATGAGATCACGCATGGCAAACCAACCCGGCAGGAGTCAGAGTGTGGTAGTGGAGGGTTGTTTCTCAGAAGGGAGGCCTGTGACAGGTGGGGTGCCGCAGGGAGCGGTAATGGTTCCTGTGTTGTTTCTCATTTATAACAATGATCTGGATGAAGATGTAGGCAGCATGGTTCACGTATTTGCGGATGAAACCAAAATTGATGGGATCGCCGATGATATCACTGTTGTAGGCCAACTGAACAAAAAATAATATGATGTGGTAGTGGAAGGACATAAAAACTCTCGTGTCATGGTCTCAAAAAACGTCGTACCACTTAACGACAGCAAGGTAAAAATGTTGGTCGTTGACCAAAGGCAGTATGTGGGGAGGGGTGGTGGTGAACACAGCCCTGGCCTCCTCAACACTGCTGCTGTAGAGCTGGTCGACAGCTTCAGGTTCCTTGGCATCCACATCACCAGCATCCTCGGCTGGTCCCTCCACACTGATGCGGTGATCAAGAAATCTGTGGAGCTGAGAAGATTCGACATGTCGAGAAATATGTACAGATACGCATTAGGAAGTATACTGATGTGTTACATCTCAGCATGGTATGGCACCTGCTCTGCTCTGCCCTGACGGAACCTGCAGAGAGCGGCAAACACTGCCTAATCCGTCACAGGTTCGGTACGTCCTGCCATCTCGTCCAGCTTCACCGTTAGTTGCTTCAGGGAAGATGGCAGAATCTTCAAGGATGTCTGTCACCCTCGCCATTCCCTTTCTCTCTCCTACCTTCCAGGAGAAGACAAAGGAGTTTGAAACGGCGAAGTCCAGATTCAAGAACAGCTTCCTCCCCACTACTGTCAGACTTCTGAACCAATCACCTCTTTCACATCCCCTTCCCGGTGGTGCTGCGACGTTCTCCGAATCTTAACTCTGCCTCTTCTGTTACTGTCGCTTCTGCATTTCTTTTTGCGCTACTTCAGTTTGCACTACAATCTTTGCAGATTTCTTTAATTTTGTGATCTTCGGTGTATTCATTTTTGTATTAACTATTACCATGTGTGCTGGTTACTCTGTGACCTTCACGCAAGCAATGAATTTCGTTGTATCCTGGTGGAAATGACGCTGCGCCAATCTGACACGATCAGATTTGTTCTGTATAGTGGAGGGTGAAGCGGATTATCTGAGATTACGACAGGATCTGGATCAACCAGGGGTGAGTAATGAATGGCAGATGGAGTTTCACTCGGACAATTGTGATGCGCTGCATTTTATTAAATTCAACCGGGGAGGACTCACACAGGGAACGACAGAGGCCTGGAAAGTGTTGTACAACACAGAGGAGTACTGGCGATTAGTTCAGCTAATGTGGCGTCACTGGTAGACGGCGCTGAAGAAGGCATTTGGCACGCTGACCTTCATCTGTCAGGGCATTGAGTACAAGACCGGGGAATTCAGTACAAGACGTTAGTGAGAGCGCACTTGGAGGATTTTGTGAATTTCTGGTCACCAAGCTATAAGAAGGATGACATTAATCTGGAAAGGATGCTGAAGAGATTTGCAAGGATGTTACCGGGACTGGAGGGTTTAACCTATCAGGAGAGACTGGATAGGCTGAGGCTGTTGCAATGGATCGTATTAGGCCGACGGATGATATCACAGAGGTTTATAAAATCATGAGAGGCATAGATAAGTTGAATGGTCACGGACGTTTTACCAGAGTCGGGGAATCAAGAACTGGAGGTCTTCCAGTGTCAGGAAATGTCTGTAAGGGAATGCTGCCGACTGGCACATTTCCAGGGTGCTGGGCTACCTGCTGAAGGACGCACTGAAGCTCCGTGCAGCCAGCGCAAAGACTCTGTGGGGAAGAGGCACAGTCTCGCGTCCTGCTGAAAGTGGACACTGAAGGGCCGAGTCCTGTGTAAGAGACTCTCAAACACTTCCCATGCTCATTGTTTAAGGAGGAACAGGAGTGGTGTTAATGCACCATGTACCGATCCAAGCCCTCAGGTCATCGAATTCATCTGAATCTGGCGTGTGTGCGAAGTGTTGAGTGATTTTTGTAAACGGGTGTAACATGACGACGTGGGATGAGCGGAATATATCGCGGAGTTATGGGATCAGCCACAATCACATTGAATGGCGGAGAACGCTCTCATAAATGCCAGGCCTTTCTCTCGCTGTTCCTTTCCTTGCGTTGAGGTGGATCAAGTTATTTCACTTAGTGTTTGATTATTTAAATGCATTTCAGGTGTCCTGAATTTTAAAATCTTGGTTGTGTACAATCTTGATATGATTGTTTAAGCAGCCATGCTGACGTCTGCCCTGACTATTTCCCAACGGTGGTTGTGAGCAGTTTTGGGCCCCATTCCTAAGGAAGGACGTTCCGACCTTGGAGAGGATCCGGAGGAGATTTACGAGAACGATTTCGGGCATGGAAGTGTTAACGTATCAGGAGCGTTTGATGGCTCAGCCCCTGTATTTGCTTGACTTTAGAAGAATGGAGGAAGGGGGATCTCATTGAAACCAACCGAATATTGGAAGTCCTGCAGAGAGTGGACGTGGAGAGGATGTTTCCACAAATGGACCAGAATACTCATGCCTCAGAGTAAAAGGGCGTCCCTTGAGTACTGCTTGAGATGGAGGTTCTTCAGCCAGAAGGTGCAGGGTCCGTAGAAATCACTGCCACAGACGCATGTGGAGGCCAAGTTATCTTTCAATCTGAGGTTGATAGGTTCTTGATAAATAAGGACTTCAAAAATTATGAGCACAGATACAGGAGAATAGGGTTAAGAGAAAAGGTAAATCAGCCATGATCGAATGGGTTGAATGGCTTAGTTATGTTCCTCTGTCATAAGGCCCTATCGTCTGACATTTACCGCTGTCCTGTGAAAGGAACTGTATTGCCCTCAGCGGTGAGTGCTGTTCCTTTACCACTGAACGTGAAGAGAGGTCACCCTAATAAGAGTCTATCAAGGCAAAGCTCAGGAGCTCAGGCGCTGGGGATCATTGTGATGGACTTCAATTATCTGCATGTCTTTAGAAACATAGAAACATAGAAAAAACTACAAGACAATTCAGGCCCTTCGGCCCATAAAGCTAGACCGAACTTGTCCCTACCTGACAAATTACTAGACTTACCCATAGCCCTCTATTTTTCTCAGCATAGAAACATAAGAAACCTACAGCACAATTCAGGCCTTTTAATTTTATTTCAAGTGCTTCCAATATCGTCAATAACTTCCCACACAGTACAGTCAGACTTTCATTAAAATGTCTTAAACACGAACACAATATGAACATCTCAGCTTGTGTTCAGAGCAGGTTTGTGCAGAATGAAGTGTGAGACAACAGGGAGTTCTGCAAGTGAAAATCTGCAATGCTCCACTTATTTCATGATGCTAGAAAGTCTGCTGAAGGGATATTTCACTCCGTTGCTCAGCTCCTCCCTGAACTTCGTCTGGATCGCGGCATAAATGAAAGTGTTGGTACAGCAGCTGAGGAGCTGCAGCATGGTTCCAAGTTCCGAACGATGACTGACATGATTCGATCATCGTTGAAGTCCATCACAAAAATTCGATTGGCCAACGTGGACACCAGGAAGGGAGACCATAGGAAGATGAGGTTTCCCGAGATCAGAAAGAGCAGAGTGATGGATTTCCTTCTGCTCTTCGCTTCGGGGTCGTTCTGGCTGTCTCCGCCAACCTGGCCCCGAAGTCTCTTGCGGATTCTGACGGTGACCAGAATGTGTCTGACGGTTAGTGCGTTGAACGCCAGAATCAGAATGAACGCCATACCCGGGGTGATGACATAATAGAGGAATTCAACGGCTGCCCAAACTGGGGAGAGCATGACACTGACGGTCATAATGCAGAACCAGGGCAGTCTCATAAGTACGTACTTCTTTGTAAACATGAAGTACCAGAACAGGTTCTTCCCACTGAACGAGACGGTAAGTGTCACGATAACCATGGCTGCCGTCCTCTCGCTGCAGTGTTTAGTCTTCAGTTTCTGGCAACAAATGGCCACAAATCGGTCGAAGGTGAAAGCGACGGTGAATCAGACAGAACAGTCCGTGGCGGCGTTGAGGAGGACGGCGTGGATGTTGCACAGATGAATGTCTGACTCCGTTTTAAAGCCTTTAGAGAAGACAATAGGAATCTGCTTCAGGATCAGATCAAGCACAAGGACCAGCAGGCCACCAGGTAATGCGTGACGCACTTGGAGAGTCCGCACTTTTCACCGAGACAGGACCACAATGGTCACCAGGTTCACTGCGAGGACGAAAAAAGCAGATAAACATTATACCTCAGCAATGGAGCAGAGGTCTCACTGTGGTGGATCATTCCTGCAGCTTGGAGAGACTATCCCGCAGGCGTGCCCAACACCAATTTACAGCAATTTGCAACATTCCACCAAATCTGCTGAAGATCCTTTTAAGCCACTCGCTTTCTCCTCTATACGCTGGCCATCAGTCCTCTCCATTCTCAGTCCTGATGCAGGTTTGCGACCCGAAGAGTCGACAGTTCTTTTCCTTCCATAGATGCTGCTCAACTCGCTGAGTTCTTCCAGAAGATTGTTTGCTGTGCGGCTTCCAGCGTCTGCAGTCCCTTGTGTGACAGATTTAATCTGTCTCAACTAAATGTCGATAAATAGACATGGACACATACAGCATAGAAATGTGCTATTCGCCAACGAAGTCCGTACCGAATATCAAGCACCCAGTTACATCATTCTTTCATCCATTTCATTTCCCCACATTCCCTGAGCTCTCTCCAGATTCCACATACTGGCGGGTAATTTACAGTAATCAATTAATTTTCCAACCCGCACGTTTTGGGATGAAACTGGAGCACCCGGGAGAATCCTGCGCGGTCACAGGGAGAGGGTACAAAATCCACACACACGAAGACAGCGCCCGAGGTTGGGATTGAATTCGTGCAGCTGGAGCTGAGATACATCACCGCAAATATATTTGATGTATGTATGATACACGCCCAGGGGCACAATGAGCCGACCTTCTACTAATTCCGAGCAGCATCAGTGCCGTTGATGCTCTTATTTCTCACATTCCCTCCATAGGAGAGGGTGGCTGGCAAAGCTTAAAATAATATCTTCAGCCGGACAATATACTCGCTAACAGTGTATTCTGCTTCCTCATTGCACACTATACATTTGTGTCCCTCCGAGTTCTCCAAGCAGCTGAGGAAACAGTCCCTTCGAGATTATCAGGGCGTGCGTGTAAGAATTCTTGATCTGCTTGATGGCGCCCCTATAACACAATGAGACACCAACGTTCAGATGTCTCCGACCCTTCTGCCGGTTACAGTATTGCTTCGTTCTTTATCACAATGTATGCCTTGCTTTTTGTCTTCTCTCGGGACCGCAACACTGTCAGTTGCTCTCAGGAAAGTCTCCGCGCCTGGGATCTCTCATCCTTCCGAAGCTCACCACATATGGTATGCCGTCATCTTGACGGCGGCCTTCTGTTGGTTACAGCCACGCAATTCCTCGCTGCCGCGTTACCTTCTCACACAGCAACATCCCATCCTCGTTACCAGTGTGGCATCCGGCAGGTTCTTTCACTTTGCAGCTCCTTCGGAAAAATAACAAGGGCGGAACGTCAAATAGAAGCCCCTTTTCTGAAGGCAGGCAGCACCCAGCTCACAGCAGCGGCTGGCACAACAGTCGATCAAAAAGCAATCCACAGTCTTAAATGTCCGTCCACGCTAGTACCAGCATCGACCCCGCCATTGAATGGACTGCAGAGGATTACAGCTGAGAGTCAGAGTCGATATCCTGTTACTTTAAACGTGCAGAAGTACTCGAATGATTTAAGGTGGACGCAGATAACAGGGTGTACTGGTCTGTCTAAGTCGTGATAGGGAGCAATTCCTCCCAACACACAAGGCAGAGCAGCGGACAGTCCCTGAAATGGTGCGGATGTTGTAACTGGCGACGCGATCACCCACCATCCCACTTGTGTTGAGTGTAATCGTGGAGGTGTTAGTCTCGACCCGCTGAGTTCCAGCAGCAGACTGTTTGTTGCTCCAGATCCCAGCATCTGCAGTCCCCTGTGTGTCGTCGTTTGTCTGACCTGCCCCGTCTGTGAGTGGTCATCCCGGAAACGGGAAGAATTATATCCGCGCGACCTCTTCAGCCACTCCCTCCTCAACTGGAATTTAAGTCGCTTGTGTTACGGACTCAGTGAAAGTCCCTTTAAGATAGAGAGTGTGCGTGTATGTGTGTGTGGGGCGTGCTTACGTCAATAGAAGATAAAGGACGTAATGACGTTGTTGAAGAAGTTAGAAGAAGAAGGAGAGAGAGAGAGAAGGGAGAGAGACACCAGCCTGCTTGTTTTCTCTATCGATGGATGAGAAACAATAACTGTGTTTGCCACTGAAATCCATGTATGGAAGTTGGAAGTAATCCGGTGGAGTTCACTTTGTTGCTGACCTGTAGAAGGAAACAGGTTCGGATGCTTTTCGGAGTGAGGAAGTCACTACCGAGTAAACACTGAAGTGTCGTTTGGGTTCCATCGTGGAACATCTGGATTTCGTATTTACTCTCTCTATGTTTCTCTACGTCTACGTCTTATCTTCAGACAACGGTGGTTGTTGAATAAGCCCTTGCACATGTTTCACCTTATGGCTTGCGGAAATGAACTTTAAGAACCATTCCGGAACTGGGAGTTTTGGACTTTGTCAGACACACACACGAAGAGTTTAGTTTTGGGGTTAACGTTCAAGGTTTAACATTTTTTGAATTCTAACATACTAACATTTTTACTTTTATTTTACGTATTATCATAAGTAGTAATTAATAAAATAGTTTTTAACACTAAATCATGCTCAGTGTGTTTCTTTTGTTGCTGTTTCGTGACACTTGGAATGATGTATCACCGTGTAATTCCAATCATTCATGTTATCCAGAAGACATGAAGCATCTTTCGAGCCGTGTCTTTATTTCCTTTTGCATTCGCGTTCTTCGGAATCTCCACCTCTCTGCTTGAACCTGGGGCGAGACTGGGCCATTCCTCGAAGATCCTGCCAGCAAACTCAGTGAAGTAGGTCCTGGCCGCGTCTGCAAAGGACGTGCGACCCGTCTCGCCAAAATTTTATTGCACCGACACCCTCAATCAATATTTAATCCACAGATCGTAGGAGGAAAACTGAGCTGCAAATTGCAGGCGCGGCACCGTCAGCTGAGAGTGCAGGCAGCGCACACTGTGAGCGGTTGGGTAAAAGAAATAGTTATTGATTAATGCCGCACGGCATCAGGCCATTCGGCCCAACTCCTCCGTACCGACCAAGTTGCTAAACTGAGTTCGATCCATTTGCCGGCGTTTGGCCCACAGCCCTCTAGACCTCCGATGCATGTACCATTCCAAATGTCTTTTAAACATTGTAATTGTATCTGCCTCTGCCATGTTCTCTGGCAGCTCGGTCTGCATATTCACCACCCTCGGTGTGAAATGGCCCAGGAATCGGTCAGAGCAGCAGATTTTCACCAACACGGACAGCCGAATGTACTGAACATAATGTGGCCACTTGCGGATGGAAGGTCATATCTAAATACCCATACTGGTAATGAATGCAGGACACGATGATCTAGGATGAAAACGCCACGAAAATTCAATGTGATAGCTAGTTAGGAAGATATCAAGAAAACACCAGATTTAATAACCAGATACAGAGTCTCACCAGGGACGCCAACAATTGCCAGAGCCGGGTAATAAATGTCCTGCATGTTCAGAATGAACCGAAGTGTCAGGTGCTCAACAGAATGTGCTCTATCCATCTTCTCAGCTCCTGTCTGATGCTTCCTCCTGGAGACCGCGGGCATCTGCGATTAGGGTTGAAGTGAAGGTACTTATGTAAATTTGCAAACATCTCTGCTGGCATTATTAGTGTATCAGGAGACTTCGATTAATTGCAGTGACTGACGAGATGTCTTCGATTAATTCCTTTGCAGAAGCCAGTGTTGTAACAGCCCAGGTTATACTTAGCCAGGGATTGCACAATGGAAACGATTGCTTCCCAAACCCCAGGGGAGATCTGGAGTTTATCGCCATTGTGTGAAATTAAAAACATATTTATTTGAAGATTCCGTTATTTTTTTGTGTGTGAGATGCCTTGGGCTTCGACAATATCACAAAATTCCTCTGCAATTCTCCAAGTGGACGTCAACCTCAGAAGGTTAAATTTAGTTTATGTCTTTATGTTATTCATCATATTTACAGTAAATATTGTTGGAAACCTCTTTCTCTGCGTTCATTGTGACATCAATTGGATGCACTTCCTTACACTGCATTAACGCCAATCCTATTCCCTCCTTATGCAATGAACCCGTGAAGTGTTTGAGAGGCTGTTACACAGGACTCTTCCCGTCAGTGCCCTGTGTCAGCAGGGCCGGACACTGTGCTCCTTCCCCACAGAGTCTTCGCGGAGGCTCCACTGAGCTTCAGTGCGTCCCTCAGGAGGGATGCCAATGCCGTAGGATGTGCCAGTCGGCAGCAGTCCCTTACGGACATATCCTGACACAGGAATACCTCCAGTTCTTGATTCCCCGACTCTGGGAAAACATCTGTGACCATTCACATGATCTATGCCCCTCATGATTTTATAATCGTCGGTAAGATCACCCGTCGGCCCCTAACGCTCCACGGAAACAGCCCCAGCCTATCCAGCTTCTCCTTCTGAGTCAAGCCCTCCAGTCCCTGTTTTATCCCTGTGAATCTCTTCGGCAATCTTTCCTGCTTAATGACATCATTCTGAAAGCTGCGTGACCAGACATTCACCCAGTACTCCAAGTGCGGTCTCACTAACGTCTTGTAGAAAGTTAACCTGAAATACCAGCTCTTTACTCGATGCCCTGAAAGATGAAGGCCGGTGTGCCAGATGCCTTCTTCAGCGTCCTCAGCGACCTGTCTACCCGTGACGCAAAATTAGTTAAATTCATTACGAGTACCCCTCTCAGTTCTAAAACAATATCCAGGGCACTGCCATTCACCCTCCAATACACATATTAAATCTGATCGTGTCAGATTGGCGCAGCGTCATTTCCACCAGGTTACAACGAAATTCATTGCTTGCGTGAAGGTCACAGAGTAACCAGCACACATGGTAATAGTTAATACAAAAATGAATACACCGAAGATCACAAAATTAAAGAAACCTGCAAAGATTGTAGTGCAAACTGAAGTAGCGCAAAAAGAAATGCAGAAGCGACAGTAACAGAAGAGGCAGAGTTAAGATTCGGAGAACGTCGCAGCACCACCGGGAAGGGGATGTGAAAGAGGTGATTGGTTCAGAAGTCTGACAGTAGTGGGGAGGAAGCTGTTCTTGAATCTGGACTTCGCCGTTTCAAACTCCTTTGTCTTCTCCTGGAAGGTAGGAGAGAGAAAGGGAATGGCGAGGGTGACAGACATCCTTGAAGATTCTGCCATCTTCCCTGAAGCAACTAACGGTGAAGCTGGACGAGATGGCAGGACGTACCGAACCTGTGACGGATTAGGCAGTGTTTGCCGCTCTCTGCAGGTTCCGTCAGGGCAGAGCAGAGCAGGTGCCATACCATGCTGAGATGTAACACATCAGTATACTTCCTAATGCGTATCTGTACATATTTCTCGACATGTCGAATCTTCTCAGCTCCACAGATTTCTTGATCACCGCATCAGTGTGGAGGGACCAGCCGAGGATGCTGGTGATGTGGATGCCAAGGACCTGAAGCTGTCGACCAGCTCTACAGCAGCAGTGTTGATGAAGATGAATCGTCCCCACTAAAGGCATCGTCCCCACTAAAGGATTTAGCATGCCTCAAACGAAATTTCCAACAACCTGATCAGAGCATTGCTTTATATGAAGATAATGTTTTATTTTGCAGAATTCCAAGATGATTGTGAACCGTCTCACATCTTGATTCACTTCGTGATACGTTGTCCAAACATTGGGATATAGCATCTTGAAAACTTTTATTTCCAAATCTTAGATTAGAATGCGATTTATGACAAACTTTGGAACCAGAGTTTGATCCATTTCAACAAAATTACATTTTGTAAGTTGAGAGGATACATAATCAGATTACTAAATTTAACTAAGATAACTGCGTGGTGTTGCAGTTTGGTAAGATGAACCAGAGTAGGATTTACACGCTAAATGGTAGGGCGATGGCGAGTGTTGTAGAACAGAGATACCCGGGGGGCTAGTACATAGTTCCTTGAAAGTGGTGACACAGGTATACAGGGTGATGAAGAAGGTGTTTGATACACTTGCCTTCATAACTCAGGATACTGAGTGCAAGAGTTGGGATGTCATGTTACAGCTGTACAAGACGTTGGTCACACCAGAGACTGCGGATGCTGGAACCTGTAGCAACAAACAAGATACTGGAGAAAGTCCACGGGTCAGACAGCATCTGTGGACGGAAGTGGGCAGTTGAGGATTCGGGTCAGGATCCGGCCACATTTGGAGTCTGCGAATAGTTCTGGTCTCCCTGTTACAGGAAGGAGGTCATTAAACTGGAAAGGTTACAAAAATATTTCTGAGGATGTTACCGGGACTGGAGGGTTAGAGCTAGAAGGAGAAGCCGGATAGGCTGAAACTTTCCTCCCTGGAGCACAGGTGGATGAGGGGGTGACCTAATGGAGGTTTATAAAATCGTGAGGAGCAAGGTAATGTGAAGAGCAGAAAAGAGCAGATGATCCAGAGCACAGTGAAGAGCCAGAGAATTCACCTGTTGTGGCGGTTGGCAAAGTGAAGTGGATCCAGGTCATGTCTGAGGCAGGAGCTGGAACCTCCGGCAGCATTGCATTCCGATTGATGTAAGCGCGACCAGACTGTAGTCATTGAGGGAGGTCACCACTCTCTTCTTGGGCACTGGTATAACAGGTAATTATTTGAAGCAGATGAGAAGCTCAGGCCACAGAATCGAGAGGTTGAATATGTCTGTCAACACTCCAGCCAGTCGGTCCGCACAGGTCTCTGCTACTCGGTCAATTACGCCGTCTGAACCAGAAGCTTTTCGCGTATTCACCCTCTTAAAGGATGCCCGTATGTCGGCCTCAGAGACTGAGATTACAGGGTCATCCGGAGATGTGGGGGCTCGTGTGGGTGTGCCATAGTTCTACCTATCACAGCGTGCATAAAAAGCATTGAGCTCATCCGGGAGTGATGGGTCGTTACCACTTATGCTGCCCGGTCTCACCTTGCAGGAAGTTATATTGTGCAAACCCTGCCGCAGCTGTCGGGTGTCCATCTGTGATTCCAGTTAAACTGAAATTTCCTGTTTGCGTTCGCAAATTCCACAGGTTCACTAACCTTTGGGTGAATGAATTTCTTCTCCCAAGTCCAAAACATCTTACCGTCTATCCTGAGGCTGTGGTCTCTCTTTGTCTGAACATCACACATTAAACATCACACACCAGATGTCATGCAACAAATTGAACTTTTTGCAGGGTAATTTACAATGAGGGAATCTCAACTACTCGATGTTCAAGTCATTTCCTCTGACGACAGTGGAGAAGGCTGCGGACAGCACAATGTGTGGAGGTGCACTGGTTGTTCTACGTTTTGCTCTACACAGAATTAACTCCTGAAGTTGCCAGCAGTTTCATGGTGACTGGAAGTCAACACTGACAGTTCTGTCATCTCAGAATCAGAAAATCTAGACCTGCAACACTCACTAAGTTTTCCTCGTACCTATGCTTATATGTATTTGTGAATATGACAATAACCTCGACTTTGACTTTGAATAATTATCTCCTGATCTCTGCAGTCTCTTTCAGTCAATTAATCCTTCTTTAGTTTTACAACAGCTCCCATTTCCCTTGGTGATCATCACCCTTTATACACAAACTCATCTTCCTTCATTTATCAGTTTCCCAAGTATTCCAATAAGTAATTATTTGAATCCTTGAACTGCTTACTCTTTTGTCTCTAATTCTGTGCAGTTATAGTTCTTGTCATCTGATGCTTCTGCCTTAAGCCTCTAACGTCCAGCTTTCCATAATTTAAATCTTCAGTGATGATTCATCTTTTACGTTCTTTCTTCTAATAGTGAATAACTATCATGGTTAGCACCTTTCTCCCAACTTTGCTCAATTCAGGATCACTCCAGAAATGAAATCCAATGTGTCCATTCCTTTCATAATGCCAGAAATATATTGATCCAGGTTGCTGTATTCATTTGTCCAATACAGCTTTCACCATGACATCCACCGTTCACACTGTCCTTACTTCTCTTGAAGAAATCGAAACAGGGTTACACTTTCAACGCAATTATTCATCAAAATATTGAACTCATCGGCTTTACGCTGTTTGTTCCAATTTCATGTAATTGGCATAAATAACAAAGACGCTTCCTAATGTGCTCGCTGGTGACTGATGTCGGGTATGAATATAACAGACGGTGAATGCAGTGTATTGTGTGATTAAAGCTTTCAACAGCAATGCATGAAGTTCCACAACTCTTGTAGTTGGCCATTTGCTATTCCATCATTTGCTATTCCATCATTCCGTTATTCCTGTTAAAGTATTGGTGTTAATTATCAATCTGCAAAATGTTGTGAAATGTTGCGTCATTGATGTGTTTACTGGGATTGTTGATTTCTGTCATTTGTGGAGTTTTACTCCTTTGTTGTTCTCCCAGTATCATTAGTACCCTTTAATTCTCTTCTCCCATTCGTTGTGCTATTTTAATTGATTATTTTTATCTTTTTTAATTTTATTTCTATACGGAGCATTTTATCAGAATTAGCGGAAGAATTTCTGCTTTACAACTTCTCACCTTCAATGCTTTTTATTCCTATTATATCATCTCTTCTCACTTTGATGGGAAACACCCAGCAAAAATGGAAGAAATTTCTTATCTGATGACGCTTGCAGGAACAGTGTCAAACAAAATTTGACACCAAATTTACATTAAGGATTTTAAAACAGGACGTGGAGTGTTACGAAAACAGCATGAGAATATTGAAACAGTGGACCTGAGGATCTACTAAGTCAGTAAGTGCAGGATGGGTATTTGAACTGGAGATTTTGTGATTTAATGTACTGGCTGCAGAGAGGTGATGAAAGTGAATTTATGGAGAGTGCAATGTGGAAGATCCGTCATTGATGAATCCAGATGGAGGGGATTTTAGCTCATATCAATGGAGGCAAAAGGAGGAGTGCATGGTGTAATAGGGCTTGATATTGGTATTCTTGGTGAAGGAGAAACTTTGTGGTGTGTCTTAAACTACCTGTAGAGTGGTGCATGTAGGGAGGGAGCGGAGTGAAATACAGAATTGGATTGGAGGATGAAGTCGTGCACGTAAAGGGGACACCCGAGTGAGTGCAGCTTTGCACCAGTGATCTGCGATTTAACTGAGTTATGAGGATTTACAATGTTGGGCCAGTTGGTGCACTCTCTCTGTGCCAGTGCAAAAAAAACTCATCCCACTTTTTAGCACCATGTCTATAGCACTCTTCAAATACACATCCAAATGTGGATTAAATATGCATGTATCGCTTTTGGGAAGTGAGTTCCAAACATCCATCCGGGTGTCTTCACAAGAGGAGGGGTCGATGGCATTGTTTACCAGAGGCAGAAATATTGGACGGGGTGAAACTAATGGGAAAAGTAGCTTTTTTCAGGGTTTTCATTTATATGGAAGAGATGACGAAGAACACGAAAATCAGTGATGTTGATAAGATCCAAACTGAATATAGATACAATCTCAAGATAAAATCTTACCAGTGGTCTGGTAAGATCCAAACCAAAGGATGTTGCAATATCACAGCGCAGTTAATCACATGATAGAATTTTTAGTTGAGTCACTGTTCGTCGCCTCTGTTTCATGAGTCAAAGCAATAAAAGTCACTCTGAACACTGTCAAGTACAATCTTTGCCGAGTTCCACTGATTTTTTTCTTAGTCGCACACAAAAGACAAAATATACAGCATACACCACACACATTCAAACAAAATACACACCACACTTTCAGCATACGAACATACACGTACCATTCTCACGCCGCACATAAACCTACAGGCACACCACTCAGACACCCACATACAAACACACACAACCACAATCACGAACACACAATCACTCCTTTTGTCTTCCTCTGTTGCAACTAACTTGGCCGTGATTGGGGTAATGTTCCACAGACGATGTGGTCTCTCCAGATATATCACTGTATACCTGCTGTCGATGGCTGTGACAGATCTCCTGGTCATTATCACGGGCGTGATACTAAACGGGTTGTTTCCATCACTTTCCCCTCCAGTTTCTTGACCATCGCTCCAGCCTGCAGTGTGAATCTCGCAGTAGCTTACGCTGTTAGAGACTACTCCGTCTGAGTGACAATGACCTTTGATCGCTTTGTGGCTATTTGCTGTCAAAAATTGAAAACAAAATATTGCACAGAGCGAACGGCGGCTGTGGTGATCGTAACGGTTACTGCCTTGAGCTGTTTCAGAAAATTAGTTGTGGATTTTATATTTGAACCTCTACAAAGAACCGAGCCCACACCGTGCAAAATTAAGTCAGCATATTATACCTCGCCTGGCTGGATAGCATTTGACTGGATCGATAACATCTTAACCCCTTATCTACCATTAGTTTTAATTTTGCTGCTCAATATCCTCATCGTATTGCACATTTTAAGCGCCATTATAATCCGCAGGAGACTCCAGAGCGGAGGGAACAGTGATGGCAGAGTGACCCGTAGATGGGCAGCCACAGGAAGTCTATCGTCCTGCTCCTAATTATATCGGGTATCTTCCTCCTCTTGTGTCTGTTGGTACGAATCACCGTCATCTATGTTCACCTTGCCGAAGTCACTGACTTTTCAGGTTCCAATTTCAGTGACTCATTTTTCCCTCTGGAAGAAATCGGGTACGAGCTTCAGTCCTTGTGTTTCTGTGTGAACCCATTTATTTATGCAGGGACACGGAGTAAGATCAGAGACGAGATAAAGCTGGGGCTGAAATATCCACTGACTCTCATTAATTAATTACTGAAATAAACAATTATTGTTCTTTGGGAACAGTTTATGTTGCAAACCGCTCTCGTCTTTTCTATCATCTCGCATCCTCAGTCAAGATCAAAGTCAGAGTTCATTGTCATGTGCACAGGTAAATGTATTCACAGGTGCAAAGAAAACCTTACATACAACAGCATCACATGAGCAGAATTCACAAAAAAATGTAAATTAAATCCAAATTATACACAATTTTTACGAGAAAACACGATTAGATCAGAAAAATAAAGTTAATTTTAGCACAAAGTGGTGAAAGTGTTCATCTTATTGATTAACTGCAGTGATTAGGGTTTTCCAGGTTGGTTCAAGAATCGCATGGTTGAAGGGAAGTAGCTGTTCTTGAACTGGTGGTGTGGGACTTCAGGCTTCTGTACCTCCTGCCTGACAGTAACTGCAAAAAGGTGGCACGGTCCGGATGGTGGGGATCTTTGTTGATGCATGTTGCCTTCTTGGCTCAGCACCTCCTGCAGATACTACAGATTGTGGGGAGGGATGCATCAGTGATGTATTGGCTGAGTTCAGTGCTCCCCAGCTTGTCACATTCCTACGCATTCGAACTGCCGAACCAGATCACGATGAAAGCAGTCATGATACTTCCAACAGTACATCTGGAGAAATTTGCTAGAGGGTTCAGTGACAAGCCGAACATCCTTAACCTCCCAATAAAGTAAATATGTTGGTTCTCCTCCTTGTGATTGCATCTGTATGCTGGCCCCAGGACAGGTCACCTGATATGTTAATACCCAGGGGTTTAACTCTGCTGATTCTCTCAACTGTCAGTTCCCCAATGTTGAATCGTGCATGTGCTCCCTCGTTCCCCTTCCTGAAGTCAACAATCAGCACCTTAGTTTTTCTAACATTGCACGGGAGGTTGATTAATAGAGCTGTACAATCTGAAAACAGGCCCTTTGGCCCATCTCTCCACGCCGACCAAGTTGCCCAATTGAGCCAGACCCATTTGCCTGCATTTGGCCTATCTCCCTCTCAACCGTTCCTACCCATGTACCTGTCCAAATGCCTTTTAAACATTGCAATTATTCCGACTTCTGCCACGTCCGCTGGCAGCTCGTTCCATACACTCACCACCCTCTGTCCTGACTCTTGTCTCCACGCTGTATTGTGCTTTATGTTCATCTTGTTCTCAACCATCTCGCCTGCTCAGTCATATAGTCACAGAGTTACACGGAAACAGGGTCTTTGGCCCACCAACGCCATGCCGACCATCAATCCCCCATTTACACTCATCCCTATTTTATTCTGCGCACATTCCCATCTTCTCCCCCCAGATTCTCTTACTAACCTACACACTGTGGGGCAATTTACCCGGACAATTAACCAATTAACCACAAGTCTTTGGAATGTGGGAGGAAAACCACGTGGTCACAGGGAGAGATGAATATCTCGGAGTACTTATCAGTGTTACAGATCGGTTGGCAGATTCAGCAATAGGAAGGAGCGGGGTGGGTCTGATAACATAACGTCATTTGGGCACTGGTTAGAAAGGAACATTAAATATTAGTGTAAGTGGAATCGTTTTAGGGGGGTAATTGGAAAGGACAGAAGCAAACTGTCAGTTCCCCTGTTGGTCAGAGCAAAAAAAATAAGGGCTTAAAACTTGGGTAAAGCAATCATCATCGACTGTCCATTTCCCTCCACAGATGCTGCTCGACCCACACAATTCCTCCACCAGTTTGTGTGTTGCTCCACATTCCAGCATCAGCAGTCTCTTGTGTCTCCTGTGTCAACTCCTTGTTGGTTGGCAAATCAAATTCGCAGATGTGGCCTTGAGGCCTTGAATGCCGGCGAACTGGGTTCCTTGAACATTATGTTGGCGGTGCAAGCGGAGGCAGCATACTTAAAGATAAATAAAAATTTAAAAAAAGAACTGCAGATGCTGGAAATCTGAAATAAAAGCCGATAACGCTAGAAACACTCGGAAACAGCGTCTGTGGGAAGTGAAAGAGTTCATGTGTTATTTCGATGGTCTTTTTGTCATACCTGTGGGAGGGCGGGAATGGGTGCTTGGCTCCAACCCACTACCATCAATCCAGGCTAGGCTTGCCGCACCACTGCATCGATGTGTTGGGTCCAGGATAGATCCTCTGAGATGTTGACAGCCAGGAACTTGAAGCTGTTCACTCTTTCCCAACATCAGAGGCAGCTAACACCAGAGGGTGCAGGTGATGAGAAGTTTAGAATGGATTTGAGGAAGATCATTTTCACCTTGAGGTTGGTTGGAATCTGGAACACGCTGCCTGAGATGGTGGGGGAGGCAAGCAGTATTTAAGCACGATGAAATACATAAAATACAGGGGATTTCAAGAAGATACCACAAAAGGTTATGTGTAGAAAGTGGCAAAAGAATGAATTAAGGCATTCTCCATTTACAAGGTGTTTTAGCCAATTTGGTAGTTTTGTGACATAACTGCAATTATCTCCTCAGGGTTTAGATGTACAATCAAATAAATAACGCAAAACAACTCAGCACCATGAAATATATTGAATGAGTTGGTTTCCAACATGTCCCTAAAAAGGTTATATGTAGAAAGTTGCAAATGAATGAATTGATGCATTCTCCTTTCAAAACGCTGTTAGCCTACTTGCAAGTTTTGTGCTTCAATATCTATATACTTTTCTAATTAAGTTGCAGAATCAAATAAACGACTCAGCACCACGAAATACATAAAATGAAGAGATTTTCAGCAAGTTACTGCATTGTGTAAGTGTGTAAAGTTAGAAGTGAATGAATTGCGGCATTCTCTATTCAAAACGCCGTTTCAGCAAATTTTGGGATCTTTCCAGTGTTTTGTTGTACAATAATATAAATGTTAATAAACAACTCAGCACGATGAAAGACGTCAAATAAGGTGGTTTTCAAGAAGTCACCGGAAAGATTATCTGTAGAAAGTGGTAAATGAATGAATTCTTGAATTCTCTAGTCAACCCGGTGTTTTAGCCAATTTGGTAGTTTTGTGATACAATTAAAATTATCTTTTCATGGTTTCGACTTACAACAAAACAAATTTAACCAAACAACTCAGAAGCATGAACTACATAGGTTGAATTATTTTTCAACAAGTTCCTACAAAGTTTATTTGTAGAAAGTGGAAAATGAATGAATAAATGAATTCTGCGTTCAAAAACCTGTAATAGGCAATTTCAGAGTTTAGTGACACAATTTCAGTTCTCTTTTCTGGGATAACGTGGAGTCAATTCAATGTTACCCAACGATTCTGAAATCTGAAACACATTAATATTATATGCTTTTCATCAAGGTGGCAAATAATTTAGTTGATGCATTCTTCGTTCAGAACGCTGTGTTAACATATCTGCAAGTTTTCTGACACAATTTCGAGAAACTTTTCTCCGATAAGTTGTACAATCAAAGAAATTTTACCAAACCACACATCACAATGAAATACATAAAATAAGAGGTTTTCATGAAGTTACTACATTGTGTAGGTGTAGAAACTGGCAAGTGAATGAGTTGATGCAGTCTCCATTGAAAACGCTGTTTTGCCTTTTTGGAAGATTGTGATATACTTTCAACCTACTTTTCTGGCTTAAGTAGTACAATCAAATAAATGATACCAACGACTTACAACCGTGAAGTGGATAGCATGATGTTGTATTCAAAAAGTTCCTTCACATTTTAAGTGTATAAAGTAGCAAATGAATGAATTGATGCCATCATCGTTCAGCGCTGTAATTTCGCCAATTTTGCATCTTTGTGATACAATAGCAATTAACTTTTCATGGTTTAGATGTACAATCAAATAAGTGTTACCAAACAACTCAGCACTATGAAATACACGAAATAAATTGTTTTTCAACATGTTCCTACAAAGGTTATGTGTATAAAGTGGCAAATTAATGAATTAATGCATTCTCCATTTGACAAGGTGTTTGATCCAATTTGGTAGTTTTGTGACACCACTGCAATTATCTTCTCAGGGTTTAGACGTACAATCAAATAAATAAAACTAAATAACTCAACAGCACGAAATACATGAAATAAGTTGTTTTTCCACAAAGGTTATGTGTAGAATGTGGCAAATGAATGAATTGATGCATTCTCTTTTCCAGACGCTGTGTTAGCCTACTTGCAATCTTTGTGATCCAATATCTACATACTTTTCTGATTAAGTTGCAGAATCAAATAAATGATATCAAAAGACTCAGCACCACGAAATACATAAAATGAAGAGGTTTTCATCAAGTTACTGCACTGTGTAAGCGTGGAAAGTTAGAAATAAATGAATTCAGTCATTCTCGATTCAAAACGCCGTTTCAGCAAATTTTGCGATCTTTGCTAAAGAACTTCAAACAAACTTTCCGTGTTTTGTTGTACAATAATATAAATGTTAATAAACAACTCAGCACGATGAAATATATCAAATAAGGTGATTTTCAAGAAGTTACCGAAAAGATTATGTGTAGAAAGTGGCAATTGAATGAATTCATAAATTCTCCAGTCAATGCAGTGTTTTAACCAACTTGGTAGTTTTGTGTTACAATTACAATTATCCTTTCAGGGTTTCGACTTACAATAAAATAAATTCAACCAAACAATTCAGAAGCATGAAGTACATAGTTTGAATTATTTTGCAACGAATTCCTACGACGTTTATTTGTAGAAAGTGGCAAATGAATGAATAAACGCATTCTGCATTCAAAAACCTGTATTAGGCAATTTCAGTGTTTAGTGACAAAATTTCAGGTATCTTTTCTGGGATAACTGCAATGAATTAAATGTTACCCAACGATTGTGCAATTTGAAACACATGAATGTAATGTTTTTTTCATCAAGGTGGCAAATGATTTAGTTGATGCATTCTTCGTTCAGAACGCTGTGTTAACGTATCTGCAAGTTTTGTGACACAATTTCGAGAAACTTTTCTCCGATAAGTTGTATATTCAAAGAAATGTTACTAAACCACATAGCACAATGAAATACATAAAATAAGAGGTTTTCATCAAGTTACTACATTGTGTAGGTGTAAAAACTGGCAAATGAATGAGTTGATGCATTCTTCATTGAAAATGCTGTTTTGCCTTTTTGGAAGATTGTGATACACTTTCAACCTACTTTTCTGGCTTAAGTAGTACAATCAAGTAAATGACAACAACGATTTACACCGTGAAGTGGATAACATAATGCTGTTTTCAAAAAGTTATTTCATATTTTAAGTGCATGAAGAGGCAAATGAATAAAATGATGACATCATCGTTCAGCGCTGTAATTCCGCCAATTTCGTGCCTTTGTGATACAATTGCAATTACGTTTTCACGGTTTAGATGTACAATCCAATGAGAGTTACCAAAGAACTCGGCACCATGAAATACATGAAATAAATTGTTTTTTCAACATTGATCCTACAAAGGTTATGTGTAGAAAGTGGCAAATGAATGAATTGATGCATTCCCTTTTCAAAACGCTGTGTTAGCTTACTTGCACGTTTTGTGATCCAATGTCTATATACTTTTCTAATTAAGTTGAAGAATCAAATAAATGATATCAAACGACTCAGCATCACGAAATACATAAAATAAAGAGGTTTTCATCACCTTACTGCATTGTGTAAGTGTGGAAAGTTAGAAATGAACAAATTGAAGCATTCTCTATTCAAAACGCCGTTTCAGCAAATTTTGGGATGTTTGAGAAACAATTTCAAACAAACTTCCCCGTTATTTGTTGTAGAATAATATAAATGTTAATAAACAACTCAGCACGATGAAATACATCAAATAAGGTGTGTTTCAAGTATTACGGACTCGGTGAAAGTCCCCTTAAGATAGAGTTAGTTCTGTGTGTGTGTGTGTGTGTGTGTGTGTGTGTGTGTGTGTGTGTGTGTGTGTGTGTGTGTGTGTCTATCTGTCTGTCTGTCTGTCTGTCTGTTTGTCTGTCTATCTGTGTGTGTGTGTGTGTGTGTGTGTGTGCGTGTGTGTGTGTGTGTGTGTGTGTGTGTGTGTGTGTGTTTCGTGCTTACGTCAATAGAAGATAAAGGACGGAATGACGTTGTTGAATAGGGCAGTCGAAGTCGAAGGGAGAGACAGAGAGAAAAGTGAGAGGAACACTAGCCTGCTAGTTTCTCTATCGATGGATGAGAAACAATAACTGTGTCTGCCATTGAAATCCATGTATGGAAATTGGAATTAATCAGGTGTAGTTCACTTTGTTGCTGACCTGTAGAAGGAAACAGGTTTTTGTGCGGACGACCACGATTCGGATGCTTTTCGGGGTGAGGAAGTCACTGCCGAGTAAACACGGAAGTGTCGTTTGGGTTCCATCGTGGAACATTTGGACTTCGTAATTTCTCTTTCTATGTTCTCTACATCTACGTCTTATCTTCAGACAACGGTGGTTGTTGAAGAAGCCTTTGCTCATGTTTCACCTTATGGCTTGCTGAACTGAACTTTAAGAATCATTCCTGCACTTGGAGTTTGGGACTTTGCCACACAGACACGAAGAGTTTCGTTTTTGGGGTTAATATTCTGGGTTTTTCATTTTTGAATTCTAACATACTAACATTTTACTTTTATTTTTCGTATTATCATAAGTAGTGATTAATAAAATAGTTTTTAACATTGAATCATGACTCAGTGTGTTTCTTTTGTAACAAAATTGGGGTTTCTTCCGGGATCCAACCCAAATATTAACGAGTGTCGTCTGGGATCGTTCCCCAGATTGACGATATTCGTTCGGGATTCAATCCAAAGATTGTTGAGGGAGGTCTGATAAATTCTTTTATATGGCTTGTGTGTGTGGAAACCAGCAGCAACGGATATTGAGGCATTTTTGCAGTCACCAACCCTGCAGGGATTCTCTAAAGGGATTGGAGCTAGCTATAAAGGATTTGGTAAAGATTGCTACAAGGCTAAACCTTAAAGCAGTAAAGCGGTCTATGAGAAAAACAGTTATTCATAGAATGATAGTTGACTATTGTTTGGAGAAGGAAGTGTTTGAGGTGAGTGAGGTGGTCGAGTTTCCTGAGATTAAACCAGTGATTTCTAATGTGACTTATCAACTTGTGGAGTTGGTGGATTTGGAGGAGGAAGAGTTGGAGCTGTTAGAACAGTTTCCTGGGAGTCAGTCAGAGATTCCTAATAGCCAGGTGCAGATAACAAAGATGGAGTTAGAACGAACACGAATGAAGTTCGAGTTGCGACAAAAAAAGATAGAGGCCGAACGAAGGAAATTAGAGTTAGAGGCTGAACGGGAACTAATTCGATTAAAGATATAGGCAGAGGAGAAGGAAAAACAGCGGTAGCATGAGTTAAAAATGAAGCTAAAGAGTTTGGAAACTGATTCTGATGATGGGTTTTTAGCCAGCAGGGAGGTTCGATTAGTCCCTCCTTTTGAGGAAGATCAGGTTGATCAGTATTTCCAACATTTTGGAAAGGTTTCTGTGAGTTCAAACTGGCCAAAGGAAGGATAGGCTCTTATGGTACAGAGTGTAATTATAGGTAAAGCTCATAAAGCTTATTCTACTTTGTCTGTTGAGGATGCAGCTGATTATACCAAGGTAAAGCAAGCTGTGTTGAAGGCCTGAAGCTTATAGACAAAAATTTAGAGACTCGAAGAAATCTGCAGATCAAACTTATATGGAATTTGCCAATGGAAAGAGAATACGTTTTGAACGATGGTGCATGGCTAAAAATGTAGATGGGGATTTTGATAAATTGAAAGAATTGATGTTAGTGGAAGACTTTAAAAGATGTGTTCCAGCTGAGATAACAACATTTTTAAATGAAAAGGAGGTGCAAACATTACAAGAAACTGCTAGGTTGGCAGATGATTATGTTTTAACCCATAAATCCAAATGGGGACCACCTAAAACCATTCAAAAGGGTTATAAGGACAATCCAGGTAAACCGAAGATTAAATTGGGAAGTCATCAAAAACGTAAGGATGAAAAGGAGCCAGTAGTGGAGAAAACTGTTGAGCGTACGTGTTATTACTGTAAGAAACATGGCCATGTGATAGCTAATTGTACACTTTTGAAGAAAAGGCAGGAAGCCGTGCCCAATGATTGCTTTCAGGTAATTAAAAATCAAGAAGTTTTAGGAGATGCTGTTAAAGATCAGTCCTTGCAAGAGGTAAAAGCTGAAAAGTTGGAGGAGGTGAGAAAGGAATTCCGTTCTTATGTATCAGAGGGTTTTGTTTCACTGGAAGATGGGTCACCCCAGGTGCCAGTGAAAATTCTTAGAGATACTGGGGCTAGTCAATCTCTCTCTCTTGCTGGACAGTGTTTTAAATTTTGGTGAAGAAACTGATAATGGTGACGTAAATCTAGTGCGAGGCGTTACAGGTGACACCATGTCTGTCCCTTTAAACAAGGTGATTTTAAAGTCAAAGTTCGTAGAAGGACCTGTCGAGATAGGGATACGACCTAGTTTGCCAGGGGAAGGAGTTACTTTGTTATTGCGGAATGACCTTGCGGATGGAGAATTTGTCCCTGTGGTACGGTTAACGACCAAACCAGGGATTGATGAGTCTGATAATGGTCCAGATGTTTACCCATCCTGTGCGGTGACTCGATCTAGAACTAAAGAATTAGCCAAGGCCGACAGTCCTGTGCAGTCTGATGTGGTTGCCTGTGACAGTCCTAAACAGGAAGAAAATTATGATGACTTGTCTGAGACTTTTCTGTCTTCACTGGAGGAACACAATCCTTGTCATGAGCCTGAATTTAAAGATTTGCCTTTGTCGAGGAAGGAATTTATGGTGGAACAGACGAAAGACCCTGAGCTTACAGAAATGAAAGAATTAGCACTCCCATGTGAGGAGATTGAAAAAGTGCCAATTGGATATTATGTCAAAAATGGAGTGTTAGAGGAAATGGAGACCTCCTCATGTTCCTGTTAGTGAGTAATGGGAAGTTATTCATCAGGTTGTAGTTCCAAAAGTTTATAGGAATGAGATTTTAAATCTGGCTCATAGTATGCCTTTGGGTGGTCATTTTGGTGTGAATAAAACTGTAGGAAAGATCTTGAAACAATTCTATTGGCCTGGTTTGAGAAAGGATGTGGTGATGTTTCGTCGAACCTGTCACACATGTCAGATGGTAGGTAAACCAAATCAAAAACCCCCTGTGGCTCCGTTGAAGCCAATTCCTGCTTTTGGTGTACCCTTTTCGAAAGTGATTGTGGATTGTGTTGGCCCATTACCAAAGTCTAAGACTGGAAATCAGTATTTGTTAACCATCATGTGTGCCACTTCTAGATTTCCAGAAGCAATACCCCTTTGAAATATTAAGGCCAAGACGGTGTCAAAGGCTCTTTTAAATTTTTTTACCTTGTTTGGTTTGCCAAAAGAAATCCAATCTGATCAAGGCAGTAAAATTGTATGTCTAATTTTTTTCCAACAGCTAGTCTATGAGCTGGGAGCAAAGCAGATTGTACCATCTGCATATCACCCAGAATCTCAAGGAGCTCTGGAGAGATTTCATTCTACTCTCAGAAATATGCTGAAGATTTATTGCTTTGAAAACACAAAGGATTGGGACGAAGGTGTTCATTTACTTTTGTTTGCCATTAGACAATCAATCCAGGAGTCATCTAGATTTAGTCCGTTTGAGCTTGTATTTGGACATAGGGTGAGAGGACCTTTGGAATTGTTAAGAGAACGATGGGTTAATGAAAAAGTGCACTTGAGTCTCTTGGTCTATGTCCAAAAATTTAAAACTCGGTTGGAGAGAGTCTGCTAGCTGGCGAGAGAGAATTTGAAAACCAGCCAGATAAGAATGAAGACATCTTTTGACAGATGTGCTCGGCCTAGGACATTTGCAGTTGGACAAAAGGCATTGGTATTTTTCCCTAGCCAAAATAATCCCTTGCAATCTCGTTTTTCTGGACCATATATTATTGAATCCTGAGTAACTGATTTGACATATATAATTAAAACACCAGATAGACGCAAGAAAACACAACTCTGTCATGTAAACATGTTGAATCCTTATTATGAGAGAGATTCAGTTGTGGCCATGGTGGATGATATGAAGGTTGTTTCTAGAATGCCTGATGTTGATATGGAGGAAGGCCAATTTAGACCAAATATTGTTCCATCGGAACTAAGAAACCAAAATATCATGGAGAACCTTGAAACGAAGTTGGACCATTTACAAGTTTCACAAAAACAACAGATGAGAGAATTAATTTTAAAATTTAAAATCTGTTGCCAGATGTTCCAAACAGAACGTCGATAATTACCCATGAAGTTGATGTTGGGGATGCCAAACCAATCAAACAACACCCATATCGAATGAATGTGGAAAAAAGTAAACTTGTTGATCAGGAGATAAAATACTTGTTGGAAAATGATATTATTAGACATTCAACTTCAAACTGGAGTTCGCCCTGTGTTATAGTGCCTAAACCTGATGGAACTGTTAGATTTTGCACAGATTACAGGAAAGTGAATGCTGTAACGAAGTCAAATGCTTACCCTATTCCAAGAGTGGATGATTGCATAGACAGAGTGGGAAAGGCTAAATTTCTTCCGAAAATTTACTTATTAAAAGGGGAATGGTGTGTTCCATTAACAGATAGAGGAAGGGAGATTTCTGCCTTTGTAACTCCTTCTGGATTGTATGAATATGATGTTTTGCTATTTGGAAGGAAAAATGCTCCGGCAACATTTCAAAAAATTATTAATTCGGTGATTCATGGGTTAAAACATACAGATGCCTACATTGACGACTTAGTGATACATGGGAAGATCAGATCTCTGCATTAGAAAAGTTGTTCCGAAGCCAACCTTACAGTTAACTTAGTTAAAAGTGAATTTGGTTATGTTGTAGGTCAAAGCAAGTTAGCTCCTGTTCAGGCAAAAGTTCAAGCAATATCTGAGTTCCCTGTTCCCACGGGTACGAGAACTGTGCGAAGATCTTTGGGAATGGTTGGATATTATCGAAAATTTTGTAAAAATTTTGCTGATGTTGCTCTTCCCCTAACTAATCTTCCGTAGAAGGGAGTAAAGTTTGTTTGGACAGATTCTTGTCAAGAAGCGTTTGAGAAGCTGAAAGCCGTTTTATGCTACCATCCTGTGCTCAAATCACCTGACTTTGAAAATCCATTTTCGTTAGCAGTAGATGCCAGTGATGAAGCTGAACGAGTTGTGTTGTTGCAGAAGGATGACCTGGATGATATTGACCATCCTGTAGCTTACTTTTCAAAGAAATTTAATGAGCATCAAAAGAATTATTCCACCATAGAGAAAGAATTAATGTCGCTTGTTTTAGCCTTGCAACATTTCAGTGTATATGTTTGCACCGCTCAGAAACCATTGACTGTATATACAGATCATAACCCATTGGTGTCTCTGAGCCGAGACAAAAACAAGAACAGAAGGCTGTTAAACTGGAGTTTAATTTTGCAAGAGTTTGATCTCATGATAACTCACATTAAAGGCAAAGATAACGTGATTTCTGATTGTCTTACCCGATGTTAAATGGGAAACATGTATCTTTACTAATCTGATATTCTGTAATTGTGTAGCAGGATAATTATTAACATTACTAAGGTTAAAATTTTTCTTGGGAAAAATTCTTTTTAGGTGGGAGGTGTTACGGAGTTGGTGTAAGTCCCTTTAAGATAGAGTTAACTCTGTGTGTGTGTGTGTGTGTGTGTGTGTGTGTGTGTTTCGTGCTTACGTCAATAGAAGATAAAGGACGTAATGACGTTGTTGAAGAGGGCAGTCGAAGTCGAAGGGAGAGACAGAGAGAAAAGGGAGAGAGACACTAGCCTGCTAGTTTCACTATCGATGGATCGGAAACAATAACTGTGCCTGCCATTGAAATCCATGTATGGAAATTGGAAGTAATCAGGTGGATTTCACTTTGTTGCCGACCTGTAGAAGGAAACAAGTATTTGTGCGGACAACCACGATTCGGATGCTTTTCGGGGTGAGGAAGTCACTGCCGAGTAAACACTGAAGGGTCGTTTGGGTTCCATCGTGGAACATTTGGACTTCGTAATTACTCTCTCTGTGTTCTCTACATCTACGTCTTATCTTCAGACAACGGTGGTTGTTGAAGAAGACTTTGCTCATGTTTCACCTTATGGCTTGCTGAATTGAACGTTAAGAACCATTCCTGGACTTGGAGTTTGGGACTTTGCCACACACATACGAAGAGTTTAGTTTCTGGGGTTAATGTTCAAGGTTTAACCTTTTTGAATTCCAACATACTAACATTTTTACTTTTAGTTTTCGCATTATCATCAGTAGTGATTAATAAAATAGTTTTTAACACTGAATCAGGACTCAGTGTGTTTCTTTTGTTGCTGGTTCGTAACACAAGAAGTTACCGAAATGATTATGGGTAGAAAGTGGCAAATGAATGAATTCATGCATTCTCCATTTAAAAAGGTGTTTATGCAATTCCGTAGTTTTATTACACAACTGCAATTATCTTCGCAGGGTTTAGATGTACAATCAAAAAATTGAAACTAAACAACTCAGCACCATGAAATACATGAAATAAGTTGTTTTACAACATGTTCCTACAAACGTTGTGCATGGAAAGAGGCAAATGAATGATTTAATGCATTCTCCATTTAACAATGTGTTTTAGCCAATTTAGTAGTTTTGTGACACAATTGCAACTATCTTCTCAGGGTTTAGAAGTATAATTAAATAAGTGTTAACAAGCACCTCATCACCATGAAATACTTCAAATAAATTGAATTCCAAAATGTTCCTACAAAGATTGTGCGTAAAAAGTGTCAAATGAATGAATTAATGTATTCGCCATTTAACAAGGTGTTTTAGCCAATTTGAAGTTTTGTGACCCAATTGCAACTATCTTCTCGGGGTTTAGATGTACCATCAAGAAAGTGTTACCAAACGACTCAGCACCATGAAACATATGAAAGAAGTTGTTTTTTCAACATGTTCCTACAAAGGTTATGTGTAGAAAGTGGCAAATGAATGAATTCATGCATTCTGTACTCAATGCAGTGTTTCAGCCAATTTGGTAGTTCTGGGATACAATTACAATTATCATTTCAGGGTTTCGACTTACAATAAAATAAATTGAACCAAGCAACTCAGAAGCATGAAACACATAGTTTGAATTATTTTTCAACAAGTTACAACAAAGTTTATTTGTAGCAAGTGGCAAATGAAAGATTTGATGTCATCAACGTTCAACGCTGTGATATCGCCAAATTGGCACTTTTCTGATACCATTGGAGTTAAATTTACATGGCTTAGGTGTACAATCAAATAAGTGTTACCGAAAAACTCAGCACCATGAAATACATCAAATAAATTGTTTTTCCTCATGTTCCTATAAAGGTTGTGCGTAGGAAGTGGCAAATGCATGAATTAATGCATTCCACATATAATGATGGTGTTTCAGCCAATTTGGTAGTTTTGTGACACAATTGGAACTAACTTCTCAGGATTTTAATGTAAAATTAAAGAATTAAAACTAAACAACTCAGCACCATGAAACAAATGAAATAAGTTGTTTTTCAACATGTTCCTACAAAGGTTGTGCGTAGAAAGTGGCAAATGAATGAATTAATGAATTCCACATATAATGATGGTGTTTCAGCCAATTTGGTAGTTTTGTGACACAATTGCAACTAACTTCTCAGGATTTAAATGCAAAATTAAAGAATTAAAACTAAACAACTCAGCACCATGAAACAAATGAAATAAGTTGTTTTTCAACATGTTCCTACAAAGGTTGTGCGTAGAAAGTGGCAAATGAATGAATTAATGAATTCCACATATAATGATGGTGTTTCAGCCAATTTGGTAGTTTTGTGACACAATTGCAACTACCTTCTCAGGATTTAAATGCAAAATTAAAGAATTAAAACTAAACAACTCAGCAGTATGAAACAAATGAAATAAGATGTTTTTCAACATGTTCCTACAAAGGTTGTGCGTAGAAAGTGGCAAATGAATGAATTAATGCATTCTGTACTCTACGCGGTGTTTCAGAAAATTTGGTAGTTTTGTTTTACAATTACTATTTCAGCGTTTCGACTTACAATGAAATAAATTTAACCAAACAACTGAGAAGCATGAACTACATAGTTTGAATTATTTTTCAACAAGTTACTATAAAGTTTATTTGTAGAAAGTGGCAAATGAAAGATTTGATGTCATCAACGTTCAACGCTGTGATATCGCCAAATTGGCACTTTTCTGATACCATTGGAGTTAAATTTACATGGCTTAGATGTACAATCAAATAAGTGTTACCGAAAAACTCAGCACCATGAAATACATCAAATAAATTGTTTTTCCTCATGTTCCTATAAAGGTTGTGCGTAGGAAGTGGCAAATGCATGAATTAATGCATTCCACATATAATGATGGTGTTTCAGCCAATTTGGTAGTTTTGTGACACAATTGGAACTAACTTCTCAGGCTTTTAATGTAAAATTAAAGAATTAAAACTAAACAACTCAGCACCATGAAACAAATGAAATAAGTTGTTTTTCAACATTTTCCTACAAAGGTTGTGCGTAGAAAGTGGCAAATGAATGAATTAATGAATTCCACATATAATGATGGTGTTTCAGCCAATTTGGTAGTTTTGTGACACAATTGCAACTACCTTCTCAGGATTTAAATGCAAAATTAAAGAATTAAAACTAAACAACTCAGCAGTATGAAACAAATGAAATAAGATGTTTTTCAACATGTTCCTACAAAGGTTGTGCGTAGAAAGTGGCAAATGAATGAATTAATGCATTCTGTACTCTACGCGGTGTTTTAGAAAATTTGGTAGTTTTGTTTTACAATTACTATTTCAGCGTTTCGACTTACAATGAAATAAATTTAACCAAACAACTGAGAAGCATGAACTACATAGTTTGAATTATTTTTCAACAAGATACTATAAAGTTTATTTGTAGAAAGTGGCAAATGAATGATTTGATGTCATCACCGGTCAGCGCCCTGATTTCAGAAATTTGGTACTTTGGTTTAGATGTACAATTAAATAAGTGTTACCAGACAATTCAGCGCCATGAAATATATCAAATACATTGTTTTTAACATGTTCCTACAAACGTTGTGCAGGGAAAGAGGCAAATGAATGAAATAATGCATTCTCCATTTAACAAGGTGTTTCAGCTAATTTGGTAGTTTCGTGACACAATTGCAATTATCTTCTCATGGTTCAGATGTATAATCAAATATTTGTTACCAAGAACCTCAGCAGCATGAAATATATCAAGTAAATTGTTTTCTAAGATGTTCCTCAAAGGTTGTGCGTAGAAAGTGGCAAATGAATGAATTAATGCATTCTCCATTTAACAAGTTTTTTAGGCAATTTCGTAGTTAAGTGATACAATTACAATTATCTTTTCAGGCTTTCGACTTACGATAAAATAACTTTAACTAAACAACTCTGAAGTATGAACTACATAGTTTGAAATCATTTTGGACAAGTTACTACTAAGTTTATTTGTAGAAAGTGGCAAATGAATGATTTGATGCCATCACCGTTCAGCGCTCTGATTTCGGAAATTTGGTACTCTTGTGATACATTGCATTAACTTTTCATGGTTTAAATGTACAATCAAATAAGTGCTACCAAACAACTCAGCACCATGAAATATAACAAATAAATTGTTTTTCAACATGTTCCTCCAAAGATTGTGCGTAGAAAATGGCCAAAGAATGAATTAATGCATTCTCCATTTAACAAGGTCTTTTAGCCTATTTGGTAGTTTGGTGAAACAATTGCAACTATCTCCTCAGGGTTTTAATGTACAATGAAATAAGTGTTACCAAAAAACTCAGCACCATGAAATACATCAAATAAATTGTTTTTCAACATGTTCCTTCAAAGGTTGGAAGTAGAAAGTGGCAAATAATGATGGCATTTCAGCCAATTTGGTAGTTTTGTGACACAATTGCAACTATTTTCTCAGGGTTTAAATGTACAGTTAAAGAATTAAAACTAAACAACTCAGCACCATGAAATAATTTGGTTTTGAACATGTTCCTATAAAGGCTATGTGTAGAAAGTGGGAAATGAATGAATTCATGCTTTCTCTAGTCAACGCGTGTTTCAGCCAATTTGTTGGTTTTGTGATACAATTACAATTATCTTTTCAGGGTTTCGACTTACAATAAAGTAAATTTAACCAAGCAACTCAGAAGCACGAAACACTTAGTTTGAATTATTTTTTCAACAAGATACGACAAAGTTTATTTGTAGAAAGTGGCAATTGAATGATTTGAGGCCATCAACGTTCAGCGCTGTGATTTCGCCAATTTGATACTTCTGTGATACAATAGCAATTAACTTTTCAGTGTTTCGATTTACAATCAAATAAATTTAACGAAACAACTCAGAAGCATGAACTACATAGTTTGAATTATTTTTCAACAAGTTACTACAAAGTTTATTTGACGAAAGTGGCATATCAATGACGATGCCATCAACGATCAGCGCTGTGATTTCGCCAGTTTAGTACCTATGCGATACAATTGCAATTAACTTTTCATGGTTTAGATGTACAATCAAATAAGTGTTACCAAACAACTCAGCACCATGAAATACGTCAAATAAATTGTTGATCAACATGTTCCTACAAAGGTTGTCCGTAGAAAGTGGCAAATGAATGAATTAATGCATTCCCCATATAAAAAGGAGTTTTAGCCAATTTGTTAGTTTTGAGACAGAATTGCAACTATCTTCTCAGGGTTTAGATGTACAATCAAATAACGAAAACTGAACAATTCAGCAACATGAAATACATGCACTAAGTTGTTTTTCAACATGTTATGTGTAGAAAGTGGCAAATATATGTATTCATGCCTACTCTGGTCTATGCTGTGTTTTAGCCAATTTGGTAGTTTTGTGAAAAAATTACAGTTATCTTTTCAGGCTTTCGACTTACACTAAAATTAAGTTAACCAAACAACTCAGAAGCATGAACTGCATAGATTGAATTATTTTTCAACTAGTTACTACAAAATTAATTTGTAGAAAGTGGCAAATGAATGATTTCATGCCATCACCGTTCGGCGCTATGATTTCGGAAATTTGGTACTCTTGTGATACATTGCAAGTAACGTTTCATGGTTTAGATGTACAATCAAATAAGTTACCAAACAACTCAGCACCATGAAATATAACAAATAAATTGATTTTCAACATGTTCCTCCAAATATTGTGCGTAGAAAGTGGCAAATGAATGAATTGATGCTTTCTCCATTCAAAACGCAGTTTCAGCCAATTTGGAAGATTTGTGATACATTTGCATTGAACTTAACAGGAGAATGCAAATGTATCAGAAATTTCCAAATTGTCTCAAACAGCCTTTTCAATGGAATAAGCATCAATTCTTTCATTTGCCACTTTCTACACTTAACATATGTAGTAACATCTCGAAAACAACTTTATCTTATGTATTTCATCTTGCTGAGTAGTTTGGTAACATTTATTACATTGTACAAGTTAAGCCTGAAGAGGGAAATGCAAATATATCACAAATTAACAAACTGGATAAAACAGAGTTTTGAATGGAGAATGCTTCAATTCTTTCATTTGCCAGTTTCTTCACTTAAGCTATGTAGTAACTTGTGGAAAACAACATTACGTCATGCATCTCATGATGTTGACTAGTTCGGTAATATTTATTTGATTGTACAACTTAACTCTGAACAGTTACATGCAAATGTATTACAAAAATTCCAAATTTGCTGGAACAGCGTTTTGAATGGAGAAAGCATCAATTCTTTCATTTGCAGTTTCTGCACTTAATCTACGTAGTAACTTGTGGAAGACAACTTTATGTTATGCAAACCAACTTCATGTTATGTATTTCATGATGCTGAGTAGATTGTAAACATTTAGTTGATTTTACAACTTAACTCTGAACATCTAAATGCAAATGTATCACAAAACTTCCATATTGGCTGAAACAGCAATTTGAATGGAGAATTCATCAATTCTTTCATTTTCTATTTTCTACACTTAACCTCTGATGTAACTTGTGGCCAACAACTTTATGTTATGTACTTCATGATGCAGCGTAGTTTGGTAGCATTTATTTGATTCCACACCTTAACCCTCAACAGTTATATGCAAATGTATCACAAAACCTCCAAATTGTCTGAAACAGCGTCTTCAATGGAGAAGGCATCAATTCTTTCATTTACCATTTTCCAAACTTAACCTCTGTAGTAACCTGTGGAAAACAACTTTATGTTACTTATGTCATGATGCTGAATAGTTTGGAAACATTTATTTGAAGGTACAACTTAACTTTGAATAGTTAGGCGCAAATGTATCACAAGCCTTGCGAATATTCTCAAACAGCCTTTCGAATAGAGAAAGCATCAGTCTTCACATTTGCCATTTTATACACTTAATCTATGCAGTAAATTGTGGAAAACAACTTTCTTTTAGGTATTTCATCATGCTGAGTAGTTTGGTAACATTTATTTAATGGTACAACTTGACCCTGAACAGTTAAATGCAAATGTGTCACAAAACTTCCAAGAAGTCTGAAACGACGTTTTGAATGGAGAAAGCATCAGTTTCACTTCCCACTTTCTTCACTTAACCTTGTAGGAAACAACTTTATGCTATGCATTTAATGATGCTGAGTATTTTGGTACCATTTATTTGATTGAACAACTTAACCCTGAACAGTTAAATGCACATTAATCACAAAACTTCCAATTTGGCTGAAACAGCTCCTTGAATGGAGAGTGCATCAATTATTTCATTTGCCAGTTTCTACACTTAACTTATGTAGTAACTTGTGGAAAACAACTTTATGTTATGTACTTCATGATGCTGAGTAGTTTGGAATCATTTATTTGACTGTGGACCTTTACCCTGAACAGTTAAAAGCAAATGTATCACATATCTTCCAAATTTGCTGAAATAGCGTTTTGAATGGAGAAAGCATCAATCCCTTCATTTGCCATTTTCTACACTTAACCGATGTATTAATTGTGGAAAACAACTTTATGTTAAGTAGTTCATGATGCTCAGCGGTTAAGAAACATTTGTACTACTTAACCCTGAACAATGCAAAGCAAATGTATCACGAATCCTCCAAATTGGCTGAAACTGCGTTTTGAATGGAGAAAGCATCCATTCTTTCATTTGCAAGTTTCAGCACTTAACGTATGTAGTGTGTGTATGTGGAAAACAACTTTAGGTTATGTATCTCATAATGCTCTGTACATTGGAAAAACGTATTTGATTGTACAACTTAACCCTGAACAGTGAAACGCAAAAGTATCACAATTCTTCCAAAATGGCTGAAACTGCGTCTTGAATGGTGAAAGCATCAATTACTTCATTTGCAGTTTCTCCATTTAACCAATGTAGCATCTTGTCGAAACCAACTTTATGGTATTATCTCAGGATGCTGAGTAGTTTGGTAACATTTATTTGATGGTACAGCTAAACCCTGAACAGTTAAACGCAAATGTATCACAATTCTTCCAAAATGGCTGAAACTGCGGCTTGAATGCTGAAAGCATCATTTACTTCATTTGCAGTTTCTCCACTTAACCTATGTAGTAACTTGTGGAAAACAACTTTATGTTATGTATTTCATGACGCTGAGTAGATTGGTAGCATTTATTTGATTGTGCAATTGAACTCTGAACAATTCAACGCAAATATATCACAAAAGTTCCAAATTGGCTGAAACACCGTTTTGAATGGACAAAGCATCACTTCTTTCACTTGCCAGTTTCTACACTTAACCTATCTACTAACTTGTGAAAATCAACTCTATGTTATGTATTTCATGATGCTGAGTAGTTTGGAAAAATTTGTTTGATTGTCCAACTTAACACTGAACAGTTAAACGCGAATATGTCACAAAACCTCGAAATCGGCAAAAAAAAACTGCGTATTGAATAGCGAAATCATCAATTCTTTCATTTGCCAGTTTCTGCACTTAACCTATGTAATACCTTGTGCAAAACAACTTTATGTTATGTATTTCATGATGCTGAGTAGTTTGGAATCATTTATTTGACTGTGGACCTTTACCCTGAACAGTTAAAAGCAAATGTATCACATATCTTCCAAATTTGCTGAAATAGCGTTTTGAATGGAGAAAGCATCAATCCCTTCATTTGCCATTTTCTACACTTAACCGATGTATTAATTGTGGAAAACAACTTTATGTTAAGTAGTTCATGATGCTCAGCGGTTAGGAAACATTTGTACTACTTAACCCTGAACAATGCAAAGCAAATGTATCACGAATCCTCCAAATTGGCTGAAACTGCGTTTTGAATGGAGAAAGCATCCATTCTTTCATTTGCAAGTTTCAGCACTTAACGTATGTAGTGTGTGTATGTGGAAAACAACTTTAGGTTATGTATCTCATAATGCTCAGTACATTGGAAAAACTTATTTGATTGTACAACTTAACCCTGAACAGTGAAACGCAAAAGTATCACAATTCTTCCAAAATGGCTGAAACTGCGTCTTGAATGGTGAAAGCATCAATTACTTCATTTGCAGTTTCTCCATTTAACCAATGTAGCATCTTGTCGAAACCAACTTTATGGTATTATCTCAGGATGCTGAGTAGTTTGGTAACATTTATTTGATGGTACAGCTAAACCCTGAACAGTTAAACGCAAATGTATCACAATTCTTCCAAAATGGCTGAAACTGCGGCTTGAATGCTGAAAGCATCATTTACTTCATTTGCAGTTTCTCCACTTAACCTATGTAGTAACTTGTGGAAAACAACTTTATGTTATGTATTTCATGACGCTGAGTAGATTGGTAGTATTTATTTGATTGTGCAATTGAACTCTGAACAATTCAACGCAAATATATCACAAAAGTTCCAAATTGGCTGAAACACCGTTTTGAATGGACAAAGCATCACTTCTTTCACTTGCCAGTTTCTACACTTAACCTATCTACTAACTTGTGAAAATCAACTCTATGTTATGTATTTCATGATGCTGAGTAGTTTGGAAAAATTTGTTTGATTGTCCAACTTAACACTGAACAGTTAAACGCGAATATGTCACAAAACCTCGAAATCGGCAAAAAAAACTGCGTATTGAATAGAGAAATCATCAATTCTTTCATTTGCCAGTTTCTGCACTTAACCTATGTAATACCTTGTGCAAAACAACTTTATGTTATGTATTTCATGATGCCGAGTAGTTTGGAGACATTTATTTGATTGTAAAACTTAAGCTTAACAGGTAAACGCAAATGTATCACAATGCTTCCAAATCGGCAAAAACTGCGTTTTGAATGCAGAAAGCATCACTTATTTCATTTGCCACTTTCTACACAGAGCCTATGTAGTCACTTCTGCAAAACAACTTTATTTTATGTATTTCATACTGCTGAGTAGTTTGGTAACATTTATTTCATTGAACGACTTCACCCTCAACAGGTAAACGCAACTGTATCACAAATCTTACAAATCGGCTGAAGCAGAGTTTTGTATAGAGAAAGCATCACTTCTTTCATTTGCCAGTTTCTACACTTAACACATGTAGTAACTTGTGGAAAACAACCTTATGTTATGTATTTCATGATGCTGGGTATTTCGGTAACATTTATTTGATTGTACAATGTAATCCTGAAAAGTTAAATGCGAATTTACCACAAAACTTCCAAATTGGCTAAAGCAGCTATTTGAATAGAGAAAGCATTTTTTCTTTCATTTGAAGGTTTCTACTCTTAACCTATGGAGTAACTTGCGGAAAGCAACTTCTTGTTATTTATTTCATGATGCTGAGTAGTTTGTTAAGATTTATTTGATTGTACAACTTAACCCTGAACAGTTTGACGCAAATGTATCACATATCTTTCAAATAGTCTGAAACTGCGTTTTGAACGTAGAAAGCATCAATTATTTCATTAGCCGGTTTCTACACTTAACAGATGTAGTAACGTGTGGAAAACAACTTAATGTGATGTATTTTATGATACTGTGTTGTTTGGTAACATTCATTTGATTCTACAACTTCACCCTGTACATTTCAATTAAAATGTATCACAAAACTTCCAAATTGTCTTAAACAGCTTTCTTAATGCAGAAAGCATCAATTCATTACATTTGCCATTTGTTTCACTAAACGTATGTAGTTGCTGGTGGAAAACAACCTTATATTATGTATTTCATGACGCTGAGTAGTTTAGTAACATTTATTTGGTTGTACACCTTAAACCTGAGCAGTGAAATGCAAATGTATCACAAAACATCTAAATAGTCTGAAACAGCGTTTTGAATGGTGAAAGCATCATTTCTTATATTTGCCACTTTCGACACGTAATCTATGTAGTAACTTGTGAAAAACAACTTTATGATAAGTATTTCATGATGCTGAGTTGTTTGGAAACATTTATTTGATTGTAAACTTCAACCTCAACAGTTAAAAGCAAATGAATAACAAAACTTTCAAATTGGCCAAATCAGCTATTTGAATGGAGATAGCATCAATTCCTTCATTTGAAGGTATCTACACTTAACTAGTATAGTTATTTGTGGCCAACAACTTTATGTTATGTATTTCATGATGCTGAGTAGTTTGGTAACATTTATTTGATGGTACAACTTAACCCTGAGCAGTTAAATGGAAATGTATCACAAAATTTCCAAATAGTCTGAAACATGGAAATGGTGAAAGCATCATTTCTTACATTTGCCACTTTCTACATTTAACCTATGTAGTAACTTGTTGAAAACAAAGTTATTTTATGTATTTCATGATGCTGAGTTGTTTGGAAACATTTATTTGATTGTACAACTTAACCCTCAGCAGTTAAATGCAAATATATCACAATACTTCCAAATTGGCTAAAGCAGGTATTTGAATGGAGAAAGCATCAATTCTTTCGTTTGAAGGTATCAACACTTGTCCTATGTAGTAACTTGTGGAATACAACCTAATGTCAAGTATTACATGATGCTGAGTAGTTTGGTAACATTTATTTCATTTTACAACTTAACCTTAAACAGGTAAATGCAAATGTATCACAAAATTTCCAAATTGGCTAAAGCAGCTATTTGAATGTGGAAAGCTCCAATTCTTTCATTTGTAGCTTTCTACACTTAACCTATGTAGTAATTTGCGGAAAAAGTCTTTATCTTATCTATTTCATGATGCTATGTAGTTTGATAACATTTATTTGATTATTCAACTTAACCCTAAACAGTGAAATACAAATGAATCACAAAATTTCCCAATTGTCTGAAACTGCGTTTTGAATGGAGAAAATATCATTTCTTACATTTGCCATTTTCTACACTTAACCTACATAGTAACTTGTGGAAAACAACCTTATATTATGTCTTTCATGATCCTGAGTTGTTTGGAAACATTTATTTGATTATACAACGTAACACTGAATACGTAAATGCAAATGTATCACAGAACTTCCAAATTGGCTAAAACAGTCATTTGAATGGAGAAAGCAACAATTCTTTCATTTGCAATTTCTACACTGAACCTATGTAGTAACTTCTGGAAAACAACTTTATCTTATGTATTTGATGATGCTCAATATTTTGGAAACATTTATATGATTGCACTACTTAACCCTGAACAGTTAAATCCAAATGTGTCAAAGGACATCCATGATGTCTGAAACAGCGTTTTGACTGGAGAAAGCATCAATTCTTTTATTTGGTAGTTTCTACACTTGAACTGTGCTGTAACCTGTGGAAAAGCACTTTATGTTATGTAATACTTAACCTTGAACAGTTAAATGGAAATGTGTCATAAAACATCCAAGATGTCTGAAACAGCGTTTTGAATGGAGACAACATCAATTCTTTGCACACTTAACCTATGTAGTAACTTGTTTAAACAACTTTATGTTATGTATTTCATGATGCTGAGACCTTTGGAAACATGCATGTGATTGTACAACTTCACCCTCAACAGTTAAACGCTGATGCATCACATTTCTTCCAAATTAATCCGAAACTGCGTTTTGAATGGAGAAGAAATCAATTATTTTCATTTGCCATTTTCTCCAGTTACACTATCTACTAATTTGTGGGAAACAACTTTATGTTGTGTATTTCATGATGCTGAGTAGTTTGTTTTACATTTAGTTTATTGTACAACTTAAAACTGAACAGTTAAATGCAAATGTGTCATTAGACATCCATAATGTCTGAAATGGCGTTTTGACTGTAGAAAGTATCTCTATTATTTGGTAGTTTCTACACTTCACCAATGTTGTAACTTGTTTAAACAACTTTATGTTATGTTTTTCCTGATGCTGAGTAGTTGTGTAAAATTTATTTGATTCTAGAATTTAACCCGAAACAGTTAAATACAAATGTAAGACAAAACTTCCAAATCCTCTGAAAAAGCGTTTTGAAAGGAGAAAACATTTATACTTTCATTTGCCTGTTTCTACAATTCACCTAAGTAGTAACTTGTGGAAAACAACTTTATCTTATGTATTTCTTGTTGCTGAGTAGTTTGGTAAGTGTTATTTGATTGTAGTACGCAACCCTGAAATGCTAAATGCAAATGTAACATAAAACTTCCAAATAGTCTGAAACCGCGTTTTAATTGTTGAAAGCATCAGTTCTTTCATTTGCCTGTTTCTACACTTAACCTAAGCAGTAATTTTGGAAAACAACCTTATCTAATATATTTCATATTGCTGAGTAGTTTGGTAAATCTCATTTGATTGTAGTAAGTAACCCTGACCAGTTAATAGCAAATGTATCACAAAACTTCCAACTTGTCAGCAAAAGCTTTTTGATTCGATAAAGCATCAAACCTTTCATTTCCTAGTTTCTACACTTAACCTATGTAGTAACCTGGTATATCAACTTTATGTAATGTATTTCATGTCACTGAGAAGTTTGCTAACATTTATTTGATTCTTCAAGTTAACCCTGAATAGTTAAATTCAAATGTATCACGATACTTCCGAATGATCTGTAACAGCATTTTGAATGGAGAATGCATCAATTCTTACATTTGCGTGTTTCTACACTTAACCCATGTAGTAACTTGAGAAAACTACTTTATATTATGCATCTCATGTTATTGAGTAGTTTGGTGAGAATTATTTGATTTCACAAGTTAAACCTAAAAAGTTAAATTCAAATGTTTCAAGTAACTTCCAAAAAGTCCGAAACAGCGTTTACAATGGAGAAAGCATCAATTCTTTCATTTGCTTGGTTCTATACTCAAACTATCTAGTAACCTCTGCAAAACAATTTTATTTCATGTATTACATGACGCTGAGTAGTTGTGTAACATTTATTTGATTGTAGAATTTAAGCCGAAACAGTTAACTACAAATGTAGCACAACACTTCCAAATCCTCTGAAAAAGCGTTTTGAAAGGAGAAAACATTTATACTTTCATTTCACTGTTTGTACACCTCACCGAACTAATAACTTGTCGAAAACAACTTTATCTTATGTATTTCCCTATGCTGAGTAGTTTGGAACTAATATTTGATTTTAGAACGTAACCCTGAACATTTAAATGCAATTGTAACATTATACTTCCAAATAGTCTCAAACAGCGTTTTGATTGTGAAAGCATCAGTTCCTTCATTTGACTGTCTCTACACTTAACCTAAGTAGTAATTTGTGGAAAACAACTTTATCTTATGTATTTCATATTGCCGAGTAGTTTGGTAAATGTTATTTGATTGTAGTACATAACCCTGGACAGTTCAATGCAAATGTATCACAAAACTACCAAATTGTCAGAAACAGCGTTTTGAATCGAGAAAGCATAAGTTCCTTATTTGCCAGTTTCTACACTTAATCTAAGTAGTAATTTCTGGAAAACAACTTTATCTTATGTATTTTATATTGCTGAGTAGTTTGGTAAATGTTATTTGATTGTAGTACGTAACCCTGAACAGTTAAAAGAAAATGTATCACAATTCTTCCAAATTGTCAGAAACAGCGTTTTGAATCGTGAAAGCATCACTTCTTTCATTTGGTAGTTTCTCCACTTAACCAATGTAGTAACCTGGTATATCAACTTTATGTAATGCATTTCATGTCACTGAGAAGTTTCCTAACATTTATTTGATTCTACAAGTTAACCCTGAATAGTTAAATTCAAATGTATCACGATGCTTCCGAATCGTCCGTAACAGCGTTTTGAAAGGAGAAAGCATCAATTCTTTCATTTGCTTCATTCTACTCTTAAGGTGTGTAGCATCTTGTGGAAAACAGCTTCAGTTTATGTATTACACGATGCTGAGTAGTTTGATAACATTTAATTGATTGCACACCGTAACCATGAAGAGTCAATTGCAAATGTCTCACAAAGATTCCCAATTGTCTGAAACAGCGGTTTGAATGGAAAAGGTATCAATTATTTCATTTGCCAGTTTCTGCACTTAACCTATGTAGTAACTTGTGGAAAACAACCTAATGTTATCTATATCATGATGCTGTGTAGTTTACCAACATTTTCTTGATTGCACAGCTGAACCCTGAACATTTAAATACAAATGTGTCAGAAAACTTCCAAATTGTCTGAAACAGCGTTTTGAATGGAGAAAGCATCAATTCTTTCATTAGCTTCATTCTACTCTTAAGGTGTGTAGCATCTTGTGGAAAACAGCTTCAGCTTATGTATTACACGATGCTGAGTAGTTTGGTAATATATATTGGATTGTAGACCTTAACCATGAACAGTTAAATGCAAATGTTTCACAGAACTTCCAAATTGTCTGGATTAGCGTTGTGAATGCTGAAGCATCAAATCTTTCACTTGCCATTTTCTAAACTTAAACTATGCAGTAACTTGTGTAGAACAACTTTATGTTATGAATTTCATGACGCTGAGTAGTTTGGTAATATTAATTTGATTGTGCAAGTTAACCCTGAACAGGTAAATGAAAATGTATCATAAATTTCCAGACTGGCTAAAACAGAGTATTGAATGGAGAAACCACCAATTCTTTCATTTGCCAGTTTCTGCACTTAATCTAAGTAGCAACTTCTGGAAAACTACATTATATTAAGTATTTCACGATGCTGAGTAGTTTGGTAACAATTATTTGATTGTTCAACTTAACATTGAATAGATAAATGTAATTTATCACAAAACATTCAAATTGTCTGAAACAGCGTTTAGAGTGGAGAAGGCATCAATTCTCTCCTGTGCCAATTTATACAGTTAACCTATGTAGTAACTTGTGGAAAACAAGTTTATGTTATCTATTTCATGATGCTGAGTAGCTTGGGAACATTTATTTGATTCTACAACTTGACACTGAACAGTTAAATGCAAATATATCACAAACTTTTCAATGTCTGAGACAGCGTTTTGAAAGGAAGAAGCGTCAATTCTTTCATTTGCCGGTTACTGCACTTATCCTAAGCAGTAACCTCTGCAGAAATACTTTATATTAAGTATTTCATGATCCTGAGTTGTTTGGTAACAATTATTTGATTGTTCAACTTAACATTGAAATGATAAATGCAAATGTATCACAAAACATCCAAACTGTCCGTAACCTCGTTGAGAGAGGATAAAGCATCAATTCTTTCATTTGCCAGTTTGTGCCCTTGTGGAAAATGACTTTATGTTTTGTATTTCATGACGCTGAGTAGTTTGGTAACGTTTACTTGATTCTTCAAGTTATCCCTTGAGAGTTAAATGGAAATTTATATCGAAACTCCCAAATTGTCTGACAGAGTGTTATGAAAGGAGAAAGCATCATTTGTTTCATTTGCCAGTATCTACATGGGGAAACAACTTTAATTTTTGTATTTCCTGATGCTGAGTAGTTTCGTACCATTTATTTGATTGCAGAACTTAACACTGAACGGTTAATTGCAAATGCAACTCAAAACTTCCCAATAGACTGAAACTGCAATTTGAAAGGAGAAAGCATCGATTCTTTGATTTTCCCGTTTTTACACATACCTTATGTAGTATCTTCGGATTCCAACTTCATGTGATGTATTTCATGTTGCGGAGTAGTTTCTAAACATTTATTTCTTTCTACGCTGACCCTAAATAGTTAAATGCAGAAGTATCGCATAACTTCAAATTGTATAAAACAGCCTTTTTAAAGGAAGAATTCAATTCTTTCATTTGCCAGTTTCTACACTTAACCCAAGTAGAAACTAGAGAAAATTACTTTATATTGTGTAGCTCATGTTATTGAGTACTTTGGTGACAATTATTTGATTCTACAAGTTAACCCTGCAAAGTTAAATTCAAATGTATCACGTAACTTCAAAATGGTCCGAAACAGCGTTTACAATGGAGAAAACATCAATTCTTTCATTTGCCTGTTTCTACAGTTAACCTATCTGGTAACCTGTGCTAAACAATTTTATTTTATGTATTACATGATGCTGAGTAGTTGTGTAAAATTTCTTTGATTGTCGAATTTATCCCGAAACAGTTAAATGCAAATGTAACATAAAACTTCCAGATAGTCTGAAACAGCGTTTTGATTCTTGAAAGCATCAGTTTTTGCCTGTTTCTAGATTTAAATTGAGTTGTATTTTGTAAAACAACTTTAACTTCAAGTTGTCGGAAACAGAATTTTGAATGGAAAAAGCATCAATTCTTTCATCTGCCTGTTTCTACACTTAACCTATCTAGTAACCACTGCTAAACAATTTTATTTCATGTATTACATGATACTGAGTAGGTGTGTAAAATTTATTTGAATGTAGAATTTAACCAGAAACAGTTAAATACAAATATAGCACCGAACTTCCAAATCGTCTGAAAAAGCGTTTTGAAAGGAGAAAACATTTCTACTTTCATTTGACTGTTATAACACTTCACCTAAGTAGTACCTTGTGGAAAACAACTTTATCTTATCTATTTCCCTATGCTGAGTAGTTTGGTAGCGATTATATAATTGTAGTATGTAACCCTGAACATTTGAATGCAAATGTAACATAAAACTTCCAAATAGTCTGAAACAGCGTTTTGATTGTTGAAAGCATCAGTTCTTTCATTTGCCTGTTTCTACACTTAACCTAAGTAGTAATTTGTGGGATAACAACTTTATCTTATGTATTTCATATTGCCGAGTAGTTTGGTAAATGTTATTTGATTGTAGTACGTAACCCTGAACATTTAAATGCAAATATATCACAAAACTTCCAAAATGTCAGGAACAGCGTTTTCAATCGAGAAAGAATCAGTTTTTTATTTGCCTGTTTCTACACTAAATCTAATTAGTAATTTGTGGAAAACAACTTTATCTTATGTATTTCATATTGCCGAGTAGTTTGGTAAATGTTATTTGATTGTCGTACGTAAACCCTGAAGAGTTAAATGCAAATGTATCACAAAACTTCCAAATTGTCAGAAACATCGTTTTGAATCGTGACAGCATCAGTTCTTTCATTTGCTAGTTTCTACATTTAACCTTTATAGTAACTGGAATATCAACTTTATGTAATGCATTTCATGTCATTGAGAAGTTTGCTAACATTTATTTGATTCTACAGGTTAACCCTGAATAGTTAAATTCAAATGTATCACGATGCTTCCGAATGGTCTGTAACAGCGTTTTGAATGAAGAATGCATCAATTCTTGCATTTGCCAGTTTCTACCTTTAACCTAAGTATTATATCTATGAAAACAACTTTATGTTAATTATGTCATTGATGCTGAGTAGTTTGGTAACATTTAATTGATTGCACACCGTAACACTGAAGAGTTAATTGCAAATGTATTACAAAGCTTCCGAATTGTCTGAAACAGCGGTTTGAATGGAGAAGGTATCAATTATTTCATTTGCCAGTTTCAGCACTTAACCTATGTAGTAACTTGTGGAAAACAACCTAATGTTATCTATATCATGATGCTGTGTAGTTTAGATACATCTTCTTGATTCCACAGCTGAACCCTGAACATTTAAATACAAATGTGTCAGAAAACTTCCAAATTGTCTGAAACAGCGTTTTGAAAAGAGAAAGCATCAATTCTTTCATTTGCTTGATTCTACTCTTAAGGAGTGTAGCATCTTGTGGAAAACAGCTTCAGCTTATAGATTTCACGATACTGAGTATTTTGGTCATATATATTGGATTGTAGATCTTAACCATGAACAGTTATATGCAAATGTTTCACAGAACTTCCAATTTGCCTGGCTTAGCGTTGTGAATGCTCAAAGCATCGATTCTTTCATTTGCCAGTTTCTACACTTAAACTATGCAGTAACCTGTGTAGAACAACTTTATGTTATGAGTTTCATGACGCTGAGTAGTTTGGTAACATTAATTTGATCGTGCAAGTTAACCCTGAACCGGTAAATGAAAAATGTATCATAAATTTCCAGACTGGCTAAAACAAAGTATTGAACGGAGAAACCACCAATTCTTTCATTGGCCAGTTTCTGCACTTAACCTAAGTAGCAACTTCTGGAAAACTACATTATATTAAGTATTTCACGATGCTGAGTAGTGTGGTAACAATTATTTGATTGTTCAACTTAACATTGAAATGATAAATGCAAAAGTATCACAAAACATCCAAACTGTCCGTAACCTCGTTGAGAGAGGATAAAGCATCAATTCTTTCATTTGCCAGTTTGTGTCCTTAACCTATGTACTAACTTGTGGAAAATGACTTTATCTTATGTATTCATGACGCTGAGTAGTTTGTTACCATTTATTTGATTGTAGTGTTACGGACTCAGTGGAAGTCCCTTTAAGATAGAGAGTGTGTGTGTATGTGTGTGTGGCGTGCTTACGTCAATAGAAGATAAAGGACGTAATGACGTTGTTGAAGAAGTTGGAAGTAGAAGGAGAGAGAGAGAGAGAGAAGGGAGAGAGACACCAGCCTGCTTGTTTTCTCTATCGATGGATGAGAAACAATAACTGTGTTTGCCACTGAAATCCATGTATGGAAGTTGGAAGTAAGCCGGTGGAGTTCACTTTGTTGCTGACCTGTAGAAGGAAACAGGTATTTGTCTGTGGACGACCACGATTCGGATGCTTTTCGGGGTGAGGAAGTCACTACTGAGTAAACACTGAAGTGTCGTTTGGGTTCCATCGTGGAACATTTGGATTTCATATGTACTCTCTCTATGTTCTCTACATCTACGCCTTATCTTCAGACAACGGTGGTGTTTGAAGAAGCCCTTGCTCATGTTTCACCTTATGGCTTGCGGAACTGAACTTTAAGAACCATTCCGGAACTGGGAGTTTTGGACTTTGCCACACACACACGAAGAGTTTAGTTTTAGTGTTAACATTCGAGGTTTAACATTTTTGAATTCTAACATACTAACATTTTTTTTTAACTTTTATTTTACGTATTATCATAAGTAGTGATTAATAAAATAGTTTTTAACACTGAATCATGCTCAGTGTGTTTCTTTTGTTGCTGGTTCGTGACAAAATTGGGGGCTCGTCCGGGATAGTTCCCAAGGTTAACGAGATTCGTCCGGGATAGTTCCCAAGGTTAACGAGTGTCGTCTGGGATCGTTCCCCAGATTGACGAGATTTGTTCTGGATCCAATCCAAAGATTTTTTTAGGGAGGTCTGATAAATTCTTTTTAATTGGCTTGTGTGTGTGGAAACAAGCAGCAATGGATCTTAAGGCATTTTTGGAGTCACCAACCCTACAGGGATTGGAGGTGACGAAAAATGATGATTTGACAAAGATTGCTGCAAAGCTAAACCTTACAGAAGTAAAGCAGTCTATGAGAAAAGCAGTTATTCATAGAATGATAGTTGACTATTATTTGGAGAAGGAAGTGTTTGAGTTGAGTGAGGTAGTTGAGTTTCCTGAGAGTAAACCAGTAATTTCTGATGTGACTTTTCAACCAGTGGAGTTGGAGGATCTGGAGGAGGAAGAATTAGAACAGTTAGAACAGTTTTCTGGGGGTGAGTCAGAGAGACCTGTTAGACAGGTGCAGATAGCAAAGATGGAGTTAGAACAAACACGACTGAAGGTCGAGTTGGGACAAAAAAAGATAGAGGCTGAACGAGAGCAAACCCAGTTAAATATAGAGGCCGAACAAGAGCAAAAGGAGAAACAGAGGCAGCATGAGTTACAAATGAAGCGTAGCAGTTTGGAATCTGATTCTGAAGATGGTTTTTCAGCCAGCAGGGAGGTTCGATTAGTCCCTCCTTTTGAGGACGATCAGGTTGATCAGTATTTCCAACACTTTGAAAAGGTTGCTGTGAGTCCAAACTGGCCAAAGTAAGGATGGGCTCTTATGGTACAGAGTGTGATTAAAGGTAAAGCTCAAAAAGCTTATTCTGCTTTGTCTGCTGAGGATGCAGCTGATTATACCAAGGTAAAACAAGCTATTTTGAAGGCCTATGAATTGGTTCCTGAGGCTTTAGAGACTTGAGGAAATCTGCAGATCAAACTTATATGGAATTTGCCAATGGAAAGAGAATATGTTTTGAACGATGGTGCCTGGCTAAAAATGTAGATGGGGATTATGATAAATTGACAGAATTGATACTGGTGGAAGACTTTAAAAGATGTGTTCCAGCTGAATTAACAACATATTTAAATGAAAAGGCAGTGGAAACTTTACAAGAAACTGCTAGGTTGGCAGATGATTATGCTTTAACCCATAAATCCAAATGGGGACAACGTAAAACCTTTCAAAAGAGTTACAAAGACAATCCAGTTAAACCGGAGATTAAATTGGGAGGTAATCAAAAAGGAAAGGATGATAAGAAGCCAGGGCTGGAGAAACCTGTTGAGCGTACTTGTTATTACTGTAGGAAACCTGGCCATGTGATATCTAATTGTGCCCTTTTGAAGACAAAGAAGGAAGCTGTGCCCAATGCTTGCTTTCAGGCAATTAAAAATCAAAAAGGTTTAGGAGATTCTGTTAAAGACCAGTCCTTGCAAGAGGGAAAAGCGGAAAAGTTGGAGGAAGTGAGAAAAGAATTCCGTTCGTATGTATCAGAGGGTTTTGTTTCACTGAATGATGAGTCACCCCAGGTGCCAGTGAAAATTCTTAGAGATACTGGGGCTAGTCAATCTATCTTGCTGGACAGTGTTTTAAATTTTGGAGAAGAAAGTGACACTGGTGAAGTAAATCTAGTACGAGGCGTTACAGATGACACCATGTCTGTCCCTTTACACAGGGTGATTTTAAAGTCAAAGTTCGTAGAAGGACCAGTCGAGATAGGGATAAGACCAAGGTTACCAGTGGAAGGAGTTTCTTTGTTATTGGGAAATGACCTTGCAGATGGAGAAATTGTTCCTGTGGTACGGTTAACAACCAAACCAAGGATTGATGAGTCTTAGGATGATCCAGATGTTTACCCATCATGTGCGGTGACTCGAGCTAGAGCTAAAGAATTAGCCAAGACAGACAGTCCGGTGCAGTCTGATGTGTTTCCCTGTGACAGTCCGAAACAGGCAGAAAATTATGATGCCTTATCTGAGACTTTTCTGTCTTCACTGGAGGATCAACATCCTTATAGTGAGCCTGCATTTAAAGATTTGTCTTTGTCGAGGAAGGATTTTATGGTGGAACAGACAAAGGACCCTGAGTTGACAGAATTGAAAGAAAAAGCTCTCTCATGTGAGGAAATTGAAAAAGTGCCAACTGGATACTATGTCAAAAATGGAGTGTTAATGAGGAAATGGAGACCTCCTCATGTTCCTGTTACTGAGGAATGGGAAGTTATTCATCAGGTTGTTGTTCCAAAAGTTTATAGGGATGAGATTTTAAACCTGGCCCACAGTATGCCTTTGGGTGGTCATTTTGGTGTGAATAAAACTGTAGGCAAGATCTTGAAACAATTCTATTGGCCTGGTTTGAGAAAAGATGTGGTGATGTTTTGTCGAACCTGCCACACATGTCAGATGGTAGGTAAACCAAATCAAAAACCCCCTGTGGCTCCATTGAAACCAATTCCTGCTGCTGGGGAGCCCATTTCGAAGTTGATTGTGGACTGTGTTGGCCCATTACCAAAGTCTAAGACTGGAAAACAGTATTTGTTAACCATCATGTGTGCCACTTCTAGATTTCCAGAGGCAATACCCCTTAGAAATATTAAGGCCAAGACGGTGTCAAAGGCTCTTGTAAAGTTTTGTACCTTGTTTGGTTTGCCAAAAGAAATCCAATCTGATCAAGGTAGTAATTTTATGTCAAACATTTTTCAACAAATAGTCTATGAGCTGGGAGCAAAGCAGATTGTATCATCTGCATATCACCCAGAATCTCAAGGAGCTCTGGAGAGATTTCATTCTACTCTCAAAAATATGCTGAAGACTTATTGCTTTGAAAACACCAAGGATTGGGACGAAGGTATCCATTTACTTTTGTTTGCAGTTAGAGAATCAATCCAGGAGTCAATAGGATTTAGTCCGTCTGAGCTTGTGTTTGGACATAAGGTGAGAGGACCTTTGGAGTTGTTGAGAGAGCAATGGGTTAATGAGGAAGTTCACTTGAGTCTGTTGGACTATGTCCAAAAATTTAAAACTCGGTTCGAGAGAGTCTGCCAGCTAGCGAGAGAGAATTTGAAAACCAGCCAGATAAGAATGAAGACATATTTTGATAGACGTGCTCGGCCTAGGACATTTGCAGTGGGGCAAAAGGTGTTGGTATTTTTCCCTAGCCAAAATAATCCATTGCAATCTCGTTTTTCTGGACCCTATGTTATTGAATCTCGGGTGACTGATTTAACATATATAATCAAAACACCAGGTAGACGCAAGAAAACACAACTCTGTCATGTAAACATGCTAAAACCTTATTATGAGAGGGATTCAGTTGTGGCCTTGGTGGATGGTGTAAAGGTTGTTTCTAGAATGCCTGATGTTGATGTTGAGGAAGGCCAATTTAGACCAAATATTGTTCCATCGAAACTAAAAAACCAAAATATCATGGAGAACCTTGAAACGAAATTGGACCATTTACAAGTTTCACAAAAACAACAGATGAGAGAATTAATTTTAAAAATTTAAAAATCTGTTCCCAGATGTTCCAAACAGATCATCGATAATTACCCATGATGTAATTGGGGATGCAAAACCAATCAAACAACACCCATATCGAATGAATTTGGAAAAAAGTAAACTTGTTGATCAGGAAATCAAATACACGTTGGAAAATGATATAATTAGACATTCTACTTCAAATTGGAGTTCGCCCTGTGTTATTGTACCTAAACCTGATGGAACTGTTAGATTTTGCACAGATTACAGGAAAGTGAATGCTGTAACAAAGTCAGATGCTTACCCTATTCCTAGGGTGGATGATTGCATAGACAGAGTGGGAAAGGCAAAATTTCTTACAAAGATTGACCTATTAAAAGGGTACTGGTGTGTTCCATTAACAGATAGAGGAAGGGAAATTTCAGCCTTTGTAACCCCTTCTGGATTGTATGAATACAATGTTTTACCATTTGGAATGAAAAATGCTCCGGCAACCTTTCAAAGAATGATTCATGGGTTAAAACATACAGATGCCTACATTGACGTCTTAGTGACTGGGAATGATACTTGGGAAGATCACATCTCTGCGTTAGAAAGGTTGTTTGAAAGACTTTCCAAGGCTAACCTTACAGTTAACTTGGCTAAAAGTGAATTTGGCCATGCCACTGTGAAGTATCTTGGTTATGTTGTAGGTCAAGACAAGCAAGCTCCTGTTCAGGCAAAAGTTCAAGCAATATCTGAGTTCCCTATTCCCACAGGTACGAGGACTGTTAGAAGATTTTTGGGAATGGTTGGATATTACCTAAAATTTTGTAAAAATTTTGCTGTTATTGCTCTTCCCTTAACTAATCTTCTGAAGAAGGGAGTAAAGTTTGTCTGGCAGATTATTGTCAAGAAGCATTTGAGAAGCTGAAAGCCATTTTATGCTACCATCCTGTGCTCAAAACACCTGACTTTGAAAAGCCATTTTCATTAGCAGTAGATGCCAGTGATGAAGCTGCAGGAGCTGTGTTGTTGCAGAAGGGTGACCTTGATGATATTGTCCATCCTGTAGCTTACTTTACAAAGAAATTTAATGAGCATCAAAAGAATTATTCCACCATAGAGAAAGAATTACTGTCGCTTGTTTTAGCCTTGCAACATTTCAGTGTATATGTTTGCACCGCTCAGAAACCATTGACTGTGTATACAGATCATAACCCATTGGTGTTTCTGAGCCGAGTCAAAAATAAGAACAGAAGGCTGTTAAACTGGAGTTTAATTTTGCAAGAGTTTGATTTCATGATAACTCACATTAAAGGCAAAGATAATGTGACTGCTGATTGTCTCTCCCGATGTTATATGGGAAACATGTATCTGTACTAATCTGATAGTCTGTAGTTGTGTAGCATGATAATTATTAACATTACTAACTGTATGCGCGGTTAAAATTTTCTCGGGAAAATTTTTTTAGGTGGGAGGTGTTACGGACTCAGTGAAAGTCCCTTTAAGATAGAGAGTGTGTGTGTATATGTGTGGGGCGTGCTTACGTCAATAGAAGATGAAGGACGTAATGACGTTGTTGAAGAAGTTAGAAGAAGAAGGAGAGAGAGAGAGAGAGAGAGAAGGGAGAGAGACACCATCCTGCTTGTTTTCTCTATCGATGGATGAGAAACAATAACTGTGTTTGCCACTGAAATCCATGTATGGAAGTTGGAAGTAATCAGGTGGAGTTCACTTTGTTGCTGACCTGTAAAAGGAAACAGGTATTTGTGTGTGGACGACCACAATTCGGATGCTTTTCAGGGTGAGGAAGTCACTACTGAGTAAACACTGAAGTGTCGCTGGGGTTCCATCGTGGAACATTTGGATTTCGTATTTACTCTCTCTATGTTCTCTACATCTACGTCTTATCTTCAGACAACGGTGGTGTTTGAAGAAGCCCTTGCTCATGTTTCAACTTATGGCTTGCGGAACTGAACTTTAAGAACCATTCCGGAACTGGGAGTTTTGGAATTTGCCACACACACACGAAGAGTTTAGTTTTAGGGTTAACATTCGAGGTTTAACATTTTTGAATTCTAACATACTAACATTTTTACTTTTATTTTATGTATTCTCATACGTAGTAATTAGTAAAATAGTTTTTAACACTGAATCATGCTCAGTGTGTTACTTTTGTTGCTGGTTCGTGACAGTAGAATTTAACACTGAACAGTTAATTGCAAATGTAACAGAAAACTTTCATAGTCTGAAACTGCATTTTGAATGGAGAAAGCATCGATTCTTTCATTTTCCAGTTTCTACACATACCGTATGTAGTATCTTGGGAAAACAACTTCATGTGATGTATTTCATGTTGCGGAGTAGCTTCTAAACATTTATTTCGTTCTACGCTGACCCTAAATAGTTAAATGCAGAAGTATCACATAACTTCAAATTGTCTAAAAAAGCCCTTTTAAAGGAAGAATTATCAATTCTTTCATTTGGCAGGTTCTACACTGAACCCAAGTAGAAACTAGAGTAAACTACTTTATATTAAGTATCTCATGTTATTGAGTAGTTCGGTGACAATTATTTGATCCAACATGTCAACCCTGAAAAGTTCAATTCAAATATATCACGTAACTTCCAAATTGTCCGAAACAGCGTTTACAATGAAGAAAGCATCAATTCTTTCATTTGCCTGTTTGTACACTTAACCTATCTGGTACCCTGTGCTGAACAATTTTATTTTATGTATTCCATGATGCTGAGTGGTTGTGTAAAATTTATTTGATTTTAGAATTTCACCCGAAACAGTTAAATACAAATGCAACATTAAACTTCCGAATCGTCTGAAAAAGCGTTTTGAAAGGAGAAAATATTTATACTTTCATTTGCCTGTTTCTACACTTCACCTCAGTAGTAACTTGTGGAAAAAAGCTTTTACTTATGTATTTCTCTATGCTGAGTATTTTGGTAACTATTATTTGATTATAGTATGTAAAACTGAACATTTAAATGCAAACGTAACATAAAACTATAAATAGCCTGAAACAGCGTTTTGATTGTTGAAAGCATCAGTTCTTTCATTTGCCTGTTTCTACACTTAACCTAAGTAGTAATTTGTAGAAAACAACTTTATCTTAATATATTTGATAATGCAGAGTAGTTTGGTAAATGTTATTTGATTGTAGTACGTAACCCTGAACAGTTAAATGCAAATGTATCACAAAACTTCCAAATTGTCTGAAACAGCGTTTTGAATCGTGGAAGCATCAGTTCTTTCATTTGCTAGTTTCTAGACTTAACCTATGTAGTAACCTCGTATATCAACTTTATGTAATACATTTCATGTCACTGAGAAGTTTTCTAACATTTATTTGATTCTACAAATTAACCCTGAATAGTTAAATTCAAGTGTATCACGTTTTTTCCGAATGGTCTGCAACAGCATTTTGAATGGTGAATGCATCAATGCTGGCATTTGTCAGTTTCAACACTTAACCTAAGTATTATATCTATGAAAACAACTTTATGTTCAGTATTTCATTGATGCTGAGTAGTTTGGTAACATTTAATTGATTGCACACCGTAACCATGAACAGTCAATTGCAAATGTATCACAAAACTTCCAAATTGTCTGAAACAGCGGTTTGAATAGAGAAAGCAACAATTATTTCATTTGCCAGTTTCTGCACTTAACCTATGTAGCAATTTGTGGAAAACAACGTAATGTTATCTATATCATGATGCTGTGTAGTTTAGTAACATTTTCTTGCTTGCACAGCTGAACCCTTAACATTTAAATACAAATCTGTCAGAAAACTTCCAAATTGCCTGAAACAGCATTTTGAATGGAGAAAGCATCAATTCTTTCATTTGTTTGATTCTACTCTTAAGGTGTGTAGCATCTTGTTGAAAACAGTTTCAGCTTATGTATTTCACGATGCTGAGTAGTTTGGTAATATATATTGGATTGTAGACCTTAACCATGAACAGTTAAATGCAAATGTTTCACAGAACTTCCAAATTGTCTGGATAAGCGTTTTGAATGATGAAAGCATCAATTCTTTCATTTACCAGTTTCTATACTTAACCCAAGTAGAAACCAGAGAAAACTACTTTATATTATGTATGCCATGTTATTGAGTAGTTTGGTGACAATTATTTGATTCAACAGGTTAACCCTGAAAAGTTAAATTCAAATGTATCATGTAACTTGCAAATGGTCCGAAACAGCGTTTACATTTCTTTCATTTGCCTGTTTCTACACTTAACCTATCTGGTAACCAAAGCTAAACAATTTCATTTTATGTATTACATGATGCTGAGTAGTTGTGTTAAATTTATTTGATTTTAGAATTTTACCCGAAACAGTTAAATACAAATGTAACACTAAACTTCCAAATCGTCTGAAAAAGCGTTTTGAAAGGAGAAAATATTTATACTTTGATTTGCCTGTTTCTACACTTCACTGAAGTAGTAACTTGTGGAAAAAACTTTATCTTATGTATTTCATGTTGCCGAGTAGTTTGTTGAATGTTATTTGATTGTAGTACGTAACCCTGAACAGTTAAATGCAAAAGTATCACAAAACTGCCAAATTGTCAGAAAAATCGTTTTAAATCGTGAAAGCAATGGTTCTTTCATTTGCTAGTTTCTACACTTCACCTATGTAGTAACCTGGTATATCATCTTTATGTCATGCATTTCATGTCACTGAGAAGTTTGCTAACATTTGTTTGATTCTACGAGTTAACCCTGAATAGTTAAATTCAAATGTATCACGATGCTTCCGAATGGTCTGTAACAGCGTTTTGAATGGAGAAGGCATCAATGCTGGCACTTGTTAGTTTCTACACTTAACCTAAGTATTATATCTATGAAAACAACTTTATGTTAAGTATTTCATTTATGCTGAGTAGTTTGGTAACATTTAATTGATTGCACACCGTAAGAATGAACAGTCAATTGCAAATGTATCACAAAGCTTCCCACTTGTCTGAAACAGCGGTTTGAAAGGAGAAGGCATCAATTATTTAATTTGCCAGTTTCTAAACTTAACCTATGTAGTAACGCGTGGAAAACAACGTAGTGTTATCTATATCATGATGTGTAGAACAACTTTATGTTATCAATTTAATGACGCTGAGTAGTTTGGTTACATTAATTTGATTGTGAAAGTTAACCCTGAACAGGTAAATGAAAATGTATAATAAATTTCCAGACTGGCTAAAACAGAGTATTGAATGGAGAAAGAACCAATTCTTTCATTTGCCAGTTTATACACTTAACCTAAGTAGCAACTTCTGGAAAACTACATTATATTAAGTATTTCACGATGCTGAGTAGTTTGGTAACAATTATTTGATTGTTCAACTTAACATTGAATAGATAAATGCAATCTATCACAGAACATCCAAATTATCTGAAACAGCGTTTAGAGTGGAGAAAACACCAATTCATTCATGTGCCAATTTCGACTTGTGGAAAACAACGTAATGTTATCGATATCGTGATGCTGTGTAGATTAGTAACATTTTCTAAACATTGATTTCTTTCTGAGATGACCCTAAATAGTTAAATGCATTTAATCACATAACATCAAATTGTCTAAAACAGCCCTTTTAAAGGAAGAATTATCACTTCTTTCATTTGCCGGGTTCTACACTGAACCCAAGTAGAAACTAGAGAAAACTACTTTATATTATGTATCTCATGTTTTTCAAACGTTTGGTGACAATTATTTGATTCAACAAGTTAACCCTGAAAGGTTAACTTCTAATGTATCCCGTATCTTCCAAATGGTCCGAAACAGCGTTTACAATGGAGAAAGCATCAATTCTTTCATTTGCCTGTTTCTACACTTAACCTATCTGGTAATCTGTGCTAAACAGCTTTATCTATGTATTTCATGATGCCGAGTAGTTGTGTTAAATTTATTTGATTGCAGAATTTCACCCGAAACAGTTAAATACAAATGTAACACAAAACTTCCACATCGTCTGAAAAAGCGTATTCAAGGAGAAAACATTTATATTTTCATTTGCCTGTTTCTGCAGTTCACCTAAGTAGTAACTTGTGGAAAACAACTTTATCTTATGTATTTCTTGTTGCTGAGTAGTTTGGTAACTATTATTTGATTGCAGCATGTAACCCTGAACATTTATGTGCTAATGTAACATAAAACTTCCAAATAGTCTGAAAGAGCGTTTAGATTGTTGAAAGCATCAGTTCTTTCTTTTGCCTGTTTCTACACTTAACCTAAGTAGTAATTTGTGGAAAACAACTTTATCTTATGTATTTCATATTATCGAGTAGTTTGGTAAATGTTATTTGATTGTCGTACGTAACCCTGAACATTTAAATGCAAATGTATCACAAAACTTCCAAACTGTCAGAAACTGCGTTTTGAATGGAGAAAGCATCAGTTTTTTATTTGCCTGTTTCTACACTTAAACTAAACAGTAATTTGTGGAAAACAACTTTATCTTATGTATCTCATATTGCCGAGAAGTTCGATAACTGTTATTTGATTTTTGTACGTAACCCTGAACAGTTAAATGCAAATGTATCACAAAACTTCCAAATTTGTCAGAAACATCGTTTTGAATCGTGAAAGCATCAGTTCTTTCATTTGCTAGTTTCTCCACTTAACCTATGTAGTAACCTGGTATATCAACTTTATGTAATGCATTTCATGTCACTGAGAAGTTTGCTAACTTTTATTTGATTCTTCAAGTTAACGCTGAAGAGTTAAATTCAAATGTATCACGATGCTTCCACATGGTCTGTAACAGCGTTTTGAAAGGAGAATGCATTAATTCTTGCATTTGTCAGTTTCTACCTTTAACCTAAGTATTATGTCTATGAAAACAAATTTATGTTCAGTATTCCATAGATGCTGAGCAGTTTGGTAACATTTAATTGATTGCACACCGTAACCATGAACAGTCAATTGCAAATGTATCACAAAGCTTCCGAATTCTCTGAAACAGCGGTCTGAATGGAGAAGGCATCAATTATTTCATTTGCCAGTTTCTGCACTTAACCTATGTAGTAACTTGTGCAAAACAACCTAATGTTATCTATATCATGATGCTGTGTAGTTCAGTACCATTTTCTTGATTGCACAGCTGAACCCTAAACATTTAAATACAAAGGTGTCAGAAAACTTCCAAATTGTCTGAAAGAGCGTTTTGAATGGAGAAAGCATCAATTCTTTCAATTGCTTGATTCTGCTCTTAAGGTGTGTAGCATCTTGCGGAAAACGGCTTCAGCTTATGTATTTCACGATGCTGAGTAGTTTGGTAATATACATTGGATTGTTGACCTCAACCATGAACAGTTAAATGCAAATGTTTCACAGAACTTCCAAATTGTCTGGATGAGCGTTTTGAAAGAAGAAAACATTTATACTTTCATTTGCCAGTTTCTGCACTTAACCTATGTAGTAACTTGTGGAAAACAACCTAGTGTTATCTATATGATGACGCTGTGTAGTTTAGTAACATTTTCTTGATTGCACAGCTGAACCCTGAACATTTAAATACAAATGTGTCAGAAAACTTCCAAACTGTCTGAAACAGCGTTTTGAATGGAGAAAGCATCAATTCTTTCATTTGCTTGATTTTACTCTTATGATGTGTAGCATCTTGTGGAGAACAGCTTCAGCTTACGTATTTCACGATGTTGTGTAGTTTCGTAATATGTATTGGATTGTTATTGTTTCACAGAACTTCCAAATTGTCTGGATGAGCGTTTTGAATGCTGAAAGCATCAATTCCTTCATTTGTCTGTTTCTACACTTAAACTATGCAGTAACTTGTGTAGAACAACTTTATGTTATGAATTTCATGACGCTGAGTAGTTTGGTAACATTAATTTGATTGTGCAAGTTAAGTCTGAACAGGTAAATGAAAATATGTCCTAAATTTCCAGACTGGCTAAAACAGAGTATTGAATGGAGAAACCACCAATTCTTTCATTTGCCAGTTTCTGCACTTAACCTAAGTAGCAACTTTTGGAAAACTACATTATATCAAGTATTTCACGATGCTTAGTAGTTTGGTAACAATTATTTGATTGTTCAACTTAACATTGAATAGATGAATGCAATCTATCACAAAACATCCAAATAGTCTGAAACAGCGTTTAGAGTGGAGAAAGCACCAATTCTTTCATGTGCCAATTTCTACAGTTAATCTATGTAGTAACTTGTGGAGAACAAGTTTATGTTATCTATTTCATGATGCTGAGTAGCTTGGGAACATTTATTTGATTGTACAACTTGACACTGAACAGTTAAATGCAAATATATCACAAAATTTTCAAGTTGTCTGAAACAGCGTTTTGAATGAACAAATCATTAATTCTTTCATTTGCCAGTTTCTGAACTTATCCTAAGCAGGAAGTTCGGTAAAAATACTTTACATCATGTATTTCGCGATCCTGAGTTGTTTGGAAACAATTATTTGATTGTTCAACTTAACATTGAAATGATAAATGCAAATGTATCACAAAACATCCAAACTGTCCGTAATCTCGTTGAGAGAGGATAAAGCATCAATTCTTTCATTTGCCAGTTTGTGCACTAAACCTATGTACTAACTTGTGGAAAATGACTTTATGTTATGTACTTCATGACGCTGAGTAGTTTGTTACCATTTATTTGATGGTAGAATTTAACATTGAACAGTTAATTGCAAATGTAAGTCTAAACTTCCAAATAGTCTGATACTGCATTTTGAATGGAGAAAGCATCGATTCTTTGATTTTCCAGTTTCTGCATATACCTTATGTAGTATCTTGGGAAAACAACTTCATTCATGTATTTCATGTTGCGGAGTAGTTTCTAAACATTTATTTCTTTCTACGCTGACCCTAAATAGTTAAATGCAGAAGTATCACATAACTTCAAATTATCTAAAACTGCCCTTTTAAAGACAGAATTATCAATTCTTTCATATGCCAGGTTCTACACTGAACCCAAGTAGAAACTAGAGAAAGCTACCTTATATTATGTATCTCCTGTTATTGAGTAGTTTGGTGACAATTATTTGATTCAAAAAGTTAACCCTGAAAAGTTAAATTCCAATGTATCACGTAACTTCCAAATGGTCCGAAACAGCGTTTACAAAGAATTAAGCATCAATTCTTTCATTTGCCTGTTTCTACACTTAACCTATCTGGTAACCTGTGCTGATCAATTTTATTTTTGTATTACATGATGCTGAGCAGTTGTGTAAAATTTATTTGATTGTAGAGTTTAACCCGAAACAGTTAAATACAAATGTAACACAAAACTTCCAAATCGTCTGAAAAAGCGTTTTGAAAGGAGAAAACATTTATACTTTCATTTGCCAGTTTCTGCACTTAACCTATGTAGTAACTTGTGGAAAACAACCTAATGTTATCTATATGATGACGCTGTGTAGTTTAGTAACATTTTCTTGATTGCACAGCCGAAACCTGAACATTTAACTACAAATGTGTCAGAAAACTTCCAAATTGTCTGAAACAGTGTTTTGTTGTAGAAAGCATCAATTATTTCATTTGCCGGTTTCTGCACTTAACCTAAGTAGCAACTTTTGGAAAACTACATTACCTTATGTATTTCTTTTTGCTGAGTAGTTTGGTAACAATTATTTGATTGTAGTATGTAACCCTGAACATTTTAATGCAAATATAACATAAAACTTCCAAATAGTCTGAAACAGCGTTTTGATTGTTCAAAGCATCAGTTCTTTCATTTGCCTGTTTCTACACTTAACCTCAGTAGTAATTTGTGGAAAACAACTTTATCTTATGTATTTCATATTGCCAAGTAGTTTGGTAAATGTTATTTGATTGTAGTACGTAACCCTGAACAGTTAAATGCAAATGTATCACAAAAATTCCAAATTGTCAGAAATAGCGTTTTCAATCGTGAAAGCATCAGTTCTTTCATTTGCTTGTTTCTCCACTTAACTTATATTGTAACCTGGTATATCAACTTTATGTAATGCATTACATGTCACTCAGAAGTCTGCTAACATTTATTTGATTCTACAAGTTAACCCTGAATATTTAAATTGAAATGTATCACGATGCTTCCCAATGGTCTGTAACAGCGTTTTGAATGGAGAAAGCATCAATTCTTTCATTTGCTTGATTCTACTCTTAAGGTGTGCAGCATTTTGTGAAAAAAAGTTTCAGCTTATGTATTTCACGATGCTGAGTAGTTTCGTTATATATATATTGGATTGTAGACTTTAACCATAAATAGTTAAATGCAAATGCTTCACAGAACTTCCAAATTGTCTGGTTTAGCGTTTTGATTGCTTTCATTTCTTTCATTTCTTTTCATTTCATCAATTCATCATTTTTTCCATTTGCCAGTTTCTACACTTAAACTATGCAGTAACTTGTGTAGAACAACTTTATGTTATGAATTTCATGACGCTGAGTAGTTTGTTAACATTAATTTGATTGGGCAAGTTAACCCTGAAGAGGTAAATGAAAACATTTCCTAAATTTCCAGACTGGCTAATTGAATGGAGAAACTACCAATTCTTTCATTTGCCAGTTTCTGCACTTAACCTAAGTAGCAACTTAGGGAAAACTACATTATATTAAGTATTTCACGATGCTGAGTAGTTTCGTAACAATTATTTGATTGTTCAACGTAACATTGAATAGATAAATGCAATCTATCACAAAACGTCAAAATTGTCTGAAACAGCTTTTAGACTGGAGAAAGCACCAATTCTTTCATGTGCCAATTTCTACAGTTAACCTATGTAGTAACTTGTGGAAAACAACTTTATCTTATGTATTTCTCTATGCTGAGTAGTTTGGTAACTATTATTTGATTGTTGTACGTAACACTGAACATTTAAAAGCAAATGTAACATAAAACTTCCAAATAATCTGAAGCAGCGTTTTGATTGTTGAAAGCATCAGTTCTTTCATTTGCATGTTTCTACACGTAACCTAAGTAGTAATTGGTGGAAAACAACTTTATCCTATGTATTTCATATTGCCGAGTAGTTTGGTAAATGTCATTTGATTGTAGTACGTAACCCTGAACAGTTAAATGCAAAAGTATCACAAAACTCCCAAATTGTCAGAAACAGCGTTTTGAATCGTGAAAGCTTCAGTTCTTTCATTTGCTAGTTTCTACACTTAACCTATTTAGTAACCAGGTATATCAACTTTATGTAATGCATTTCATGTCACTGAGAAGTTTGCTAACATTTATTTGATCCTACAAGTTAACACTGAATGGTTAAATTCAAATGTATCATCGATGCTTCCGAATGGTCTGGATCAGCGTTTTGAATGGAGAATGCATCAATTCTTGCATTTGTCAGTTTCTACACTTACCCTAAGTATTATATCTATGAAATCAACTTTATGTTAAGTATTTCATTCATTCTGAGTAGCTTTATAACATTTAACTGATTCAACACCGTAACCAGGAAGAGACAATTGCAAATGTATTACAAAGCTTCCCAATTGTCTGAAACTGAGGTATGAATGGAGAAGGCATCAATTATTTCATTTGCTAGTTTCTGCATTAACCTATGTAGTAACTTGTGGAAAACAACCTAATGTTATCTATATCATGATGCTGTGTAGTTTAGTAACATTTTCTTGATTGCACAGCTGAACCCTGAACATATAAATACAAATGTGTCAGAAAACATCCAAATTGTCTGAAACAGCGTTTTGAATGGAGAAAGCATCAATTCTTTCATTTGCTTTATTCTACTCTTAAGGTGTGTAGCATCTTGTGGAAAACAGCTTCAGCTTATGTATTTCACGATGCGGGTAGTTTGGTAATATATATTGGATTGTAGACCTTAACCATGAACAGTTAAATGCAAATGTTTCACAGAACTTCCACATTGTTTGGATTAGCGTTTTGAATGCTGAAAGCATCAATTCTTTCATTTGCCAGTTTCTACACTTAAACTATGCAGTAACTTGTGTAGAAGAACTTTATGTTATCAATTTCATGACACTGAGTAGTTTGGTAACATTAATTTGATTGTGCAGGTTAACCCTGAACAGGTAAATGAAAATATATCACAAAATTTTAGATTTGTCTGAAACAGCGTTCTGAATGGAAAGAGCATCCATTCTTTCATTTGCCAGTTTCTCCACTTATCCTGAGCAGTAAATTCTGTGAAAATACTTTATATTAAGTATTTCATGATCATGACTTGTTTGGTAACAATTATTTGGTTGTTCAACATAACATTGAAATCATAAATGCAAATCTATCACAAAATTGTCGTTGAGAAAGTATAAAGCATCAATTCTTTCATTTGCCAGTTTGTGCACCTAACCTATGTACTAACTTGTGGAAAATGACTTTATGTTATGTACTTCATGAGGCTGAGTAGTTTGTTACCATTTATTTGATTGTAGAATTTAACACTGAGCAGTTAATTGCAAATGTATCTCAAAACTGCCAAATAGTCTGAAACTGCATTTTGAATGGAGAAAGCATCGATTCTTTGATTTTCCAGTTTCTACACATACCTTATGTAGTTTCTTGGGAAAACAACTTCATGTGATGTATTTCATGTTGCGGAGTAGTTTCTAAACATTTATTTCTTTCTACGCTGACCCTAAATTGTTCAATGCAGAAGTATCACATAACTTCAAATTGTCTAAAACAGCCCTTTTAAAGTAAGATTTATCAATTCTTTCATTTGCCAGGTTATACACTGAACCCAAGTAGAAACTAGAAAAATCTACTTTATATTATGTATCTTATGTTATTGAGTAGTTTGGTGACAATTATTTGATTCAACAAGTTAACCCTGAAAAGTTAAGTTCAAATGTATCACGTAACTTCCAAATGGTCCGAAACAGCATTTACAATGGAGAAAGCATCAATTCTTTCATTTGCCTGTTTCTACACTTAACCAATCTAGTAACCTGTGCTAAACAATTTTATTTTATGTATTACATGATGCTGAGTATTTGTGTAAAATTAATTTGAATGTAGAATTTAACCCGAAACAGTTAAATACAAATGTAACACAAAACTTCCAAATCGTCTCAAAAAGCGTTTTGAAAGGACAAAACAATTCTACTTTCATTTGCCTGTTTCTACACTTCACCTAAGTAGTAACTTATGGAAAACAACGTTATCTTATGTATTTCTCTATGCTGAGTAGTATGGTAACTATTATTTGATTGTAGTATGTAACCCTGAACATTTAAATGCAAATGTAACATATAACTTCCAAATAGTCTGAAACAGCGTTTTGATTGTTGAAAGCATCAGTTCTTTCGTTTGCAGTTTCTGCAGTTATCCCAAGCAGTAAGTTCTGTAAAAATACTTTATATTAAGTATTTCATGATCCTGAGTAGTTTGGTAACAATCATTTGATTGTTCAAACTAACATTGAAATTTTAAATACAAATGTATCACTAAACATCCAAACTGTCTGTAACCTCGTTGAGAGAGGATAAAGCTTCATTTCTTTCATTTGCCAGTTTGTTCACTTAACCTATGTACTAACTTGTGGAAAATGACTTTATGTTATGTATTTCACGACTCCTGAGTAGTTTGGTAACGTATACTTGAATCTACAAGTTATCTCTGAAGAGTTAAATGGAAATTTATAACGAAACTTCCAAATTGTCGGAAATAGTGTTATGAACGGAGAAAACATCAATTCTTTCATTTGCCAGTTTCTACACTTAACCTATGTAGTAACATGGGGAAGCAACTTTAATTTATGTATTTCCTGATGCTGAGTAGTTTGGTTACATTTATTTGATTGGAGAATTTAACACTGAACAGTTAATTGCAAATGTAACTCAAATCTTCCAAGTACTCTGAAACTGCTTTTTGACTGGTGAAATCATCGATTCTTTCATTTGCCGGGTTCTACACTTAATCCATTTAGGAACTAGAGAAAACCACTTTATATTATGTATATCATGTTATTTAGTAGTTTGGTGACAATTATTTGATTCTGTAATTTAACCCTGAAAAGTTAAATTCAAATGTATCACGTAACTTCCAAAAATTCCGGAACAGTGTTTACAATTCTTTCATTTGCCTGTTTCTACACTTAACCTATCGAGTAACCTGTGCTAAACAATTTTATTTTATGTATTACATGATGGATGTGTAGTTGTGTAACATTTATTTGATTGTAGAATTTAACCGAAACAGTTAAATACAAATGTAACACAAAACTTCCAAATCGTCTGAAAAAGCGTTTTGAAAGGAAAAAACATTTATACTTTCATTTGCCTGTTTCTACACTTCACACAACTAGTACCTTGCGTAAAACAACCTTATCTAATATATATTTCTTGTTGCTGAGTAGTTTGGTAACTGTTATTTGATAGTACTACTTATACCTGAACAGTTAAATGAAAATGTAACGTAAAACTTAAAAATAGTCTGAAACAGCGTTAATGATTGTTGAAAGCATCAGTTCTTTCATTTGCCTGTTTCTAAACTTAACCTAATTGGTCATTTGTGGAAAACAACTTTATCTTATGTATTTCATATTGCTAACTAGTTTGGTAAATGTTATTTGATTGTAGTACGTAACCCTGAACAGTTAAATGCAAATGTATGACAAAACTTCCATATTGTCAGAAACGGCGTTTTGACTCGAGAAAGCATCAATTCTTTCACTGGCTAGTTTCTACACTTAACCTAGGTGGTAACCTAGTATATCAACTTTATGTAATGTATATCATGTCACTGAGAAGTTTGCTAACTTTTATTTGATTCTTCAAGTTAACCCTGAATAGTTAAATTCAAATGTATGACGATACTTCCGAATGGTCTGTCACAGTGTTTTGAATGGAGAATGCATCAATTCCTACATTTGTCAGTTTCAACACTTAACCTAAGTATTATCTGTATGAAAACAACTTTAATTTAAGTATTTCACTGATGCTGAGTAGTTTGGAAACATTTCATTGATTGCACACCGTAACCATGAACAGTCAATTGGAAATGTATCACAAAACTTCCAAATTGTCTCAAACAGCGTTTTGAATGGAGAAAGCATCAATTCTTTCATTTGCTTGAATCTACACTTAAGGTATGTAGCATCTTGTGGAAAACAGCTTCAGCTTATGGATTTCACGATGCTGAGTAGTTTGGTCATATATATTGGATTGTAGACCTTAAGCATGAAGAGTTAAATGCCAATGTTTCACGGAACTTCCAAATTGTCTGGATTAGCGTTTTCAATGCTGAAAGCATCAATTCTTTCATTTGCCAGTTTCTAACCTTAAACTTGTGCAGAACAACTTTATGTTATGAACTTCATGACGCTGAGTGGTTTGGTAACATTAATTTGATTGTGCAAGTTAACCCTGAACAGGTAAATGAAAATGTATCATAAATTTCCGAACTGGCTAATACAGAGTATTGAATGGAGAAAACACCAATTCTTTCATTTGCCAGTATCTGCACTTAACCTAAGTTTCAACTTCTGGAAAACTACTTTATATTAAGTATCTCAAGATGCGGAGTAGTTTGGTAACAATTATTTGATTGTTCAACTTAACTTTGAATAGATAAATGCAAATCTATCACAAAACATCCCAATTGTCTGAAACAGCGTTTAGAGTGGAGAAAGCACCAATTCTTTCGTGCCAATTTCTACAGTTATCCTATGTAGGAACTTGTGGAAAACAAGTTTCTGTTATCTATTTCACGATACTGAGTAGTTTGATACCATTTATTTTATTGTAGAATTTAACACCGAGCAGTTATTTGCAAATGTATCTCAAAACTTCCAAATAGTCTGAAACTGCATTTTGAATGGAGAAAGCATCAATTCTTTGATTTTCCAGTTTCTACACATACCTTATGTAGTATCTTGGGAAAACAACTTCATGTGATGTATTTCATGTTGCGGAGTTGTTTCTAAACATTTATTTGTTTCTACGCTAACCCTAGATATTTAAATGCAGAAGTATCTCATAACTTCACATTGTCTCAGGGAGAAAGCATCAATTCTTTCATTTGCCAGTTTCTACACTTACCCATGTAGTAACTTGAGAAAACTACTTTATATTATGTATCTCATGTTATCGAGTAGTTTGGTGACTGCGTTTACAATGGAGAAAGCATCGATTCTTTCATTTGCCCGTTTCTGCACTTAACCAATCTGGTAACCTGTGTTACGGACTCAGTGAAAGTCCCTTTAAGATAGAGAGCGTGTGTGTATGTGTGTGTGGGGCGTGCTTACGTCAATAGAAGATAAAGGACGTAATGACGTTGTTGAAGAAGTTAGAAGAGGAAAGAGAGAGAGAGAAGGGAGAGAGACACCAGCCTGCTTGTTTTCTCTATCGATGGATGAGAAACAATAACTGTGTTTGCCACTGAAATCCATGTATGGAAGTTGGAAGTAATCCGGTGGAGTTCACTTTGTTGCTGACTGGACGACCACGGTTCGGATGCTTTTCGGGGTGAGGAAGTCACTAACGAGTAAACACTGGAGTGTCGTTTGGGTTCCATCGTGGATCATTTGGATTTCGTATGTACTCTCTCTATGTTTTTCTACATCTACATCTTATCTTCAGACAACGGTGGTTGTTGAAGAAGCCCTTGCTCATGTTTCACCTTATGGCTTGCGGAACTGAACTTTAAGAACCATTCAGGAACTGGGAGTTTTGGACTTTGTCACACACACACACGAAGAGTTTAGTTTTGGGGTTAACGTTCGAGGTTTAACATTCTTGAATTCTAACATACTAACATTTTTTTTAACTTTTATTTTACGTATTATCATAAGTAGTGATTAATAAAATAGTTTTTAACACTGAATCATGCTCAGTGTGTTTCTTTTGTTGCTGGTTTGTGACAAAATTGGCGGCTCGTCCGGGATAGTTCCCAAGGTTAACGAGTGTCGTCTGGGATTGTTCCCCAGATTAACGAGATTCGTCTGGGATCCAATCCAAAGATTTTGTGAGGGAGGTCTGATAAATTCTTTTTAATTGGCTTGTGTGTGTGGAAACCAGCAGCAATGGATATTAAGGCATTTGTGGAGTCACCAACCCAAAAGGGATTGGAGGTGGCGAAAAAGGATGATTTGATAAAGATTGCTACAAGGCTATGAGAAAGGCAGATATTCAGAGACTGATAGCTGGCCATTATGTGGAAAAGAAGGTGTTTGAGAAGGAAGTGTTAAAACAGTTTCCTGGCAGTGAAATAGCAATTTCTGAGGCACAGGTGCAGCTGGCAAAGATAGAGGCTGAACGAGAGCAAACCCAGTTAAAGATAGAGGCCGAACAAAAGCTAACTCAGATGAAGATAGAGGCTGATCTAGCAATGAAGCAGATGGAATTGAGGAGGATGTAGCTGGATAACGAGGAGAAAAAGAGGCAGCATGAGTTACAAATGAAGCGTAGGAGTTCGGAATCTGATTCTGATGATGGTTTTTCAGCCAGCAGGGAGGTTCGATTAGTCCCTCCGTTTGAAGAAGATCAGGTTGATCAGTATTTCCAACATTTTGAAAAGGTTGCTGTGAGTTCAGACTGCCAAGGAAAGGATGGGCTCTTATGGTACAGAGTGTGATTAAAGGTAAAGCTCAAAAGGCTTATTCTGCTTTGTCTGCTGAGGATGCAGCTGATTATACCAAGGTAAAACAAGCTATTTTGAAGGCCTATGAATTGGTCCCTGAGGCTTATAGACAAAAATTCAGAGACTTGAGGAAATCTGCAGATCAGACTTATATGGAATTTGCCAATGGAAAGAGAATATGTTTTGAACGATGGTGCCTGGCTAAAAATGTAGATGGAGATTATGATAAATTGACAGAATTGATACTAGTGGAAGACTTTAAAAGATGTATTCCAGCTGAATTAACAACATATTTAAATGAAAAGGCAGTGGAAACTTTACAAGAAACTGCTAGGTTGGCAGATGATTATGCTTTAACCCATAAATCCAAATGGGGACAACCTAAAACCTTTCAAAAGAGTTACAAAGACAATCCAGGTAAACCAGAGATTAAATTGGGAGGTAATCAAAAAGGAAAAGATGAGAAGAAGCCAGGGCTGGAGAAACCTGTTGAGCGTACTTGTTATTACTGTAGGAAACCTGGCCACGTGATATCTAATTGTGCCCTTTTGAAGACAAAGAAGGAAGCTGGGCCCAATGCTTGCTTTCAGGCAATTAAAAATCAAAAAGGTTTAGGAGATGCTGTTAAAGATCAGTCCTTGCAAGAGGGAAAAGCGGAAAAGTTGGAGGAGGTGAGAAAGGAATTCCGTTCGTATGTATCAGAGGGTTTTGTTTCACTGAATGATGAGTCACCCCAGGTGCCAGTGAAAATTCTTAGAGATACTGGGGCTAGTCAATCTCTCTTGCTGGACAGTGTTTTAAATTTTGGTGAAGAAAGTGACACTGGTGAAGTAAATCTAGTACGAGGCGTTACAGGTGAGACCATGTCTGTCCCTTTTCACAGGGTGATTTTAAAGTCAAAGTTCGTAGAAGGACCAGTCGAGATAGGGATAAGACCTAGTTTGCCAGTGGAAGGAGTTTCTTTGTTATTGGGAAATGACCTTGCAAATGGAGAAAGTGATCCTGTGGTACGGTTAACGACCAAACCAAGGATTGATGAGTCTGAGAATGATCCAGATGTTTACCCATCATGTGCGGTGACTCGAGCTAGAGCTAGAGAATTAGCCAAGACAGACAGTCCGGTGCAGTCTGATGTGGTTCCTTGTGACAGTCCTAAACAGGAAGAAAATTATGATGCCTTATCTGAGACTTTTCCGTCTTCACTGGAGGATCAACATCCTTATAGTGAACCTGAATTTAAAGATTTGTCTTTGTCGAGGAAGGATTTTATGGTGGAACAGACAAAGGACCCTGAGTTGACAGAATTGAAAGAAAAAGCTCTCTCATGTGAGGAGATTGAAAAGGTGCCAACTGGATACTATGTCAAAAATAGAGTGTTAATGAGGAAATGGAGACCTCCTCATGTTCCTGTTACTGAGGAATGGGAAGTTATTCATCAGGTTGTTGTTCCAAAAATTTATAGGGATGAGATTTTAAACCTGGCCCATAGTATGCCTTTGGGTGGTCATTTTGGTGTGAATAAAACTGTAGGGAAGATCTTGAAACAATTCTATTGACCTTGTTTGAGAAAAGATGTGGTGATGTTTTGTCGAACCTGCCACACATGTCAGATGGAGGGTAAACCAAATCAAAAACCCCCTGTGGCTCCATTGAAACCAATTCCTGCTTTTGGTGAACCCTTTTCGAAGGTGATTGTGGACTGTGTTGGACCCTTACCAAAGTCTACGACTGGAAATCAGTATTTGTTAACCATCATGTGTGCCACTTCTAGATTTCCAGAGGCAATACCCCTTAGAAATATTAAGGCCAAGACGGTGTCAAAGGCTCTTGTAAAATTTTTTTACCTTGTTTGGTTTGCCAAAAGAAATACAATCTGATCAAGGTAGTAATTTTATGTCAAAAATTTTTCAACAAATAGTCTATGAGCTGGGAGCAAAGCAGATTGCATCATCTGCATATCACCCAGAATCTCAAGGAGCTCTGGAGAGATTTCATTCTACTCTCAAAAATATGCTGAAGACTTATTGCTTTGAAAACACAAAGGATTGGGACGAAGGTATCCATTTACTTTTGTTTGCCGTTAGAGAATCGATCCAGGAGTCAATAGGATTTAGTCCGTTTGAGCTTGTGTTTGGACATAGGGTGAGAGGACCTTTGGAGTTGTTAAGAGAGCAATGGGTTAATGAAGAAGTTCACTTGAGTCTGTTGGACTATGTCCAAAAATTTAAAACTCGGTTGGAGAAAGTCTGCCAGCTAGCGAGAGAGAATCTGAAAACAAGCCAGATAAGAATGAAGACATATTTTGATAGACGTGCTCGGCCTAGGACATTCGCAGTGGGGCAAAAGGTGTTGGTATTTTTCCCTAGCCAAAATAATCCCTTGCAATCTCGTTTTTCTGGACCCTATGTTATTGAATCTCGAGTGACTGATCTAACATATATAATCAAAACACCAGATAGACGCAAGAAAACACAACTCTGTCATGTAAACATGCTAAAACCTTATTATGAGAGGGATTCAGTTGTGGCCTTGGTGGATGATGTAAAGGTTGTTTCTAGAATGCCTGATGTTGATGTCGAGGAAGGCCAATTTAGACCAAATATTGTTCCATCCAAACTAAAAAACCAAAATATCATGGAGAACCTTGAAACGAAGTTGGACCATTTACAAGTTTCACAAAAACAACAGATGAGAGAATTAATTTTAAAATTTAAAAATCTGTTCCCAGATGTTCCAAACAGAACATCGATAATTACCCATGATGTTGATGTTGGGGATGCAAAACCAATCAAACAACACCCATATCGAATGAATGTGGGAAAAAGTAAACTTGTTGATCAGGAAATAAAATACATGTTGGAAAATGATATTATTAGACATTCTACTTCAAATTGGAGTTCGCCCTGTGTTATTGTACCTAAACCTGATGGAACTGTTAGATTTTGCACAGATTACAGGAAAGTGAATGCTGTAACAAAGTCAGATGCTTACCCTATTCCTAGGGTGGATGATTGCATAGACAGAGTGGGAAAGGCAAAATTTCTCACAAAGATTGACGTATTAAAATGGTACTGGTGTGTTCCATAAACAGATAGAGGAAGGGAGATTTCAGCCTTTGTAACCCCTTCTGGATTGTATGAATACGTTTTGCCATTTGGAATGAAAAATGCTCCCGCAACATTTCAAAGAATGATTAATTCAGTGATTCATGGGTTAAAACATACAGATGCCTACATTGACGACTTAGTGACTGGGAATGATACATGGGAGGATCACATCTCTGCGTTAGAAAGGTTGTTTGAAAGACTTTCCAAGGCTAACCTTACAGTTAACTTGGCTAAAAGTGAATTTGGCCATGCCACTGTGACGTATCTTGGTTATGTTGTAGGTCAAGGCAAGCAAGCTCCTGTTCAGGCAAAAGTTCAAGCAATATCTGAGTTCCCTATTCCCACAGGTACGAGGACTGTTAGAAGAATTTTGGGAATGGTTGGATATTACCGAAAATTTTGTAAAAATTTTGCTGATATTGCTCTTCCCCTAACTAATCGTCTGAAGAAGGGAGTAAAGTTTGTTTGGACAGATTCTTGTCAAGAAGCATTTAAGAAGCTGAAAGCCATTTTATGCTACCATCCTGTGATCAGAACACCTGACTTTGAAAAGCCATTTTCATTAGCAGTAGATGCCAGTGATGAAGCTGCAGGAGCTGTGTTGTTGCAGAAGGGTGACCTTGATGATATTGACCATCCTGTAGCTTACTTTTCAAAGAAATTTAATGAGCATCAAAAGAATTATTCCACCATAGAGAAAGAATTGCTGTCGCTTGTTTTAGCCTTGCAACATTTCAGTGTATATGTTTGCACCGCTCAGAAACCATTGACTGTGTATACAGATCATAACCCATTGGTGTTTCTGAGCCGAGTCAAAAACAAGAACAGAAGGCCGTTAAACTGGAGTTTATTTTGCAAGAGTTTGATCTCATGATAACTCACATTAAAGGCAAAGATAATGTGATTGCTGATTGTCTTTCTCAATGTTAAATGGGAAACATGTATCTGTACTAATCTGATAGTCTGTAGTTGTGTAGCATGATAACTATTAACATTACTAACTATGCGCGGTTAACGTTTTCTTGGGAAAATTTTTTTTTTAGGTGGGAGGTGTTATGGGCTCAGTGAAAGTCCCTTTAAGATAGAGAGTGTGTGTGTATGTGTGTGTGGGGCGTGCTTACGTCAATAGAAGATAAAGGACGTAATGACGTTGTTGAAGAAGTTAGAAGAGGAAGGAGAGAGAGAGAAGGGAGAGAGACACCAGCCTGCTTGTTTTCTCTATCGATGGATGAGAAACAATAACTGTGTTTGCCACTGAAATCCATGTATGGAAGTTGGAAGTAATCCGGTGGAGTTCACTTTGTTGCTGACCTGTAGAAGGAAACAGGTATTTGTGTGTGGACGACCACGGTTCGGATGCTTTTCGGGGTGAGGAAGTCACTACCGAGTAAACACTGAAGTGTCGTTTGGATTCCATCGTGGAACATTTGGATTTCGTATGTACTCTCTCTATGTTTTTCGACATCTAAATCTTATCTTCAGACAACGGTGGTTGTTGAAGAAGCCCTTGCTCATGTTTCACCTTATGGCTTGCGGAATTGAACTTTAAGAACCATTCAGGAACTGGGAGTTTTGGACTTTGTCACACACACACACGAAGAGTTTAGATTTGGGGTTAACGTTCGAGGTTTAACATTCTTGAATTCTAACATACTAACATTTTTTTTAACTTTTATTTTACGTATTATCATAAGTAGTGATTAATAAAATAGTTTTTAACACTGAATCATGTTCAGTGTGTTTCTTTTGTTGCTGGTTTGTGACACCTGTGCTTAACAATTTTATTTGATGTATTACATGATGCTGAGTAGATGTGTAACATTTATTTGATTGTAGAATTTCACCCGAAACAGTTAATTACAAATGTAGCACAAAACTTCCAAATCGTCTCAAAAAGCGTTTGGAAAGGAGAAAACTTTTATACTTTCATTTGCCTGTTTCTACATTTCACCTAAGTAGTAACTTGTGGAAAACAACTTTATCTTATGTATTTCTTGTTGCTGAGTAGTTTGGTAACTGTTATTTGATTGTAGTACGTAACCCTGAACAGTTAAATGCAAATGTAACATAAAACTTCCAAATAGGCTGAAAGAGCGTTTAGATTGTTGAAAGCATCAGTTCTTTCATTTGCCTGTTTCTACACTTAACCTAAGTAGTCATTGGTGGAAAACAACTTTGTCTTATGGATTTCATATTGCCGAGTAGTTTGGTAAATGTTATTTGATTGTAGTACGTAACCCTGAACAGTTAAATGCAAAAGTATGACAAAACTTCCATATTGTCAGAAACGGCGTTTTGACTCGAGAAAGCATCAATTCTTTCACTGGCTAGTTTCTAAACTTAACCTAGGTGGTAACCTAGTATATCAACTTTATGTAATGTATATCATGTCACTGAGAAGTTTGCTAACTTTTATTTGATTCTTCAAGTTAACCCTGAATAGTTAAATTCAAATGTATGACGATACTTCCGAATGGTCTGTCACAGTGTTTTGAATGGAGAATGCATCAATTCCTGCATTTGTCAGTTTCAACACTTAACCTAAGTATTATCTGTATGAAAACAACTTTAATTTAAGTATTTCACTGATGCTGAGTAGTTTGGAAACATTTCATTGATTGCACACCGTAACCATGAACAGTCAATTGGAAATGGATCACAAAACTTCCAAATTGTCTCAAACAGCGTTTTGAATGGAGAAAGCATCAATTCTTTCATTTGCTTGAATCTACACTTAAGGTATGTAGCAT